>NC_091434.1:135009390-135309390 GCF_964237555.1 Oryctolagus cuniculus | reverse complement strand
GGTCCTTTAACAGTTGTCAATATACCTAAACATCCAGGTACTTAGAACAATTAGAGCTTCCCTTGGTCTTGGGTCCCCATTGCTCAGTTCTGTTCATATTCTCTGTACCCAAATTGGACAGAGAGGTCTATGCTCACTGCTCCAACTGTCCTCAGCTTCCCCGGGGGTGCTCACCCCTCTCTCCCTGCAAGCTAGCTTCTTGATGATTGTTCACAGCCTCTCACGTGCCATATCTAATGGTGTCTTCTGGGTTGCCGTCCTTTAAGACTTATGCCTGGCATTTGCCAGGAGGTGTTGTGTCCAGTTTGAGACCCTCCCCAAAACAACTCAAAAAAGGCAGGCTGGATGCAACAGCAAGAGGATTTATTACCAGCTAGCTGGGGCTCTTACCAGCACATACGACACAGCGCAGTGCTAAGGCAAGAAGCCCGTCCCTCCCCCTCCCAGCATTTTTATGCACTCAAGTAAACAAGTACATAGGTCACTACAAACCTTATATGGCAGTTACCTAAATGTATGCATTTTATTGGTGCATTTGAGCAACTTAGGGGCTAGGCGTCACACAGGAAGGCGGAAGAATCTAAATTCCAGAAATAGGCTTGTCTTTTCTGGCTTAAAATAAAGCCTGTCATGGAGGAATGGCAGTTCTTGCGACAGGTCCTGAAAGCTCTTAAGACCAAGATTTTAATATGTTGCCCCATATTTTTTATCATTTAATCTTAACATACTACGTATTATTAAGTCTTAATTTCACATGTATTTAAACTAACTTATGGTTTGAATTAATTACTCAAAACTGAACTCTACAGAGGGAGCATCCTTTGGCTTCTGAATCATGACCCTCTCTCAATTTTCTCCTTACTTTTCTGACTGCTATTTATCAGTCTCTTTCCAGGTTTCTTTCCTTTTAGAAACCTGTAAATACTAGATTAACAGAGGCTGAGCTCTTTGTTCTATCTAGTCTGAGTCTCTCCTTGGCAGTAAAGTCAACCATGCTGATTTCCACAAACTCCTGTCTGCATCCCAGACATCACATCTGAACTGCCAATTACCTCCACCATCTCCTTGTCAGAAGGCATCACGCAGGTCAAGTTAGGAACTACTGTTTTCTGGTAGACTTCTTCCTTTTCCCTTTCCTCCTCCTCCCCTTCCTGCTCCTCCTCTGTGCTTTCCCCATCCTAATAGACTTCCTTTGTGGTTATTGTTTGTGGGAACTCAACCATCTTTGACTCCTGTTTCTCATGGCCTCAGGAGTCAGTCAGTGAGCTTGCTGATAGCATGTCAACACTAACTCTGACATTTCTTTTCTCTTCCTCCAGTGTCTCTGCCTTTTCCCTCTTTGGGTCCTCTTATGTCTCCACTAGTTTATTAAGTAATCTCGTAATCATATTTTTGTCTCCAGGCATATCAGTACCTCTCCAATACTTCTCCCATGTTTCCTTCTCTAATCATGTCTCTTTCCTTCCTGAAGTAGCTAAGTAATGATGCCATCCACCAAGGTGGCAATGGAGGAGGAGTTAATGGTGGTGATGGGGGAGGACAGGGGAAAGGAGAAAGAATCAAGTTCCATTCAGGACAGGCTGAATTTTCTGTGGGACATCATGTGTTGTCTAGTAGGCTCATGTATGAATGGATGACGAATCTCAATGAAGAGAAAAACAGATCCCATGACTAAGGAGCCTAAACATTTAGAATCCACCCATCAAAAAAAAAAAAAAAGATTTTAAATAATAAACTACCCAAGTTATGACTCTATTTCATTTTCTGTTTCTAAATTACTTTTCTTGGTAATTCTTAAAGAAGAGTTGACTTTTAGGGTAGAGTTTCTTTAGCACTCCAATTTGCACACTCACTCACACCTGTGCATGATTCTTATTACAGGAGCTGTTTTGCTCTGAGAAGCAGGGGCCATCAGATTTACATACCTACTCTACCACCTCTTCCTTGGGGACTGCAAGGTGTCGGTGTGTAACAAATCTTCCCAGGCAGACGAATCAATTAATTCACAGGCTTTTATTGGGATTCCGCTCCCCGGCGAGGTTCCCCAGTCCCAACAGAGTGGGGTTCTGGGGAAGTCGCGTGTCAGAGATTGGGAGGGCTCCTTTTATAGATTCAGGGCATGGGGGTTAAAGGTTGAGGCGGGTCTGATCCCTTGACAAGGACTTTTCTTCCCCGGAAGTACAGGCCTTTCCTCCATGCAGATCCCAAAGCTCCCAGGGACAAGAGAGAACATTCAAACGTTTCTTACTGCACTTGGATCATCATGACACAGAACAAGGACATGGCAGTTTCTCTATGGGACCCTCAAGATTCCCAAGTCTGACTGAGTCGAGTATCTTCTGAGTTAACTAAAGACCCAGGGGGACAGGCCTGGTGGAGCATCCTGAGATCCTACTAGACATCTGGCATCTGAAGATCAAATTCAGTTTATGACAGTAAATGTCAATATTGACCAGGGATACTTCTGATGTCATGAGAACAAAATTAAGAAATAAGAAAAATTTCATATAACCCCAGAAGCATTAATCTTACTTTCTTCCTTATTAGAAACTTGTCTAGTTCTAATTTTAATTATCTGCTCTGTCCCACAGAAAAATTGCCTATAGTATAAAAAGTAGGAGCATGAATCAATGTGGAGATAAAATTAGCATCTATTTTAAAACATTTAAACATTGTTATCATAATGTGAGTTGTTATATTTCTTTTAATGTAGAGAGGGTCAGCCTTTTTAACACTTGCCTTTGTATTTAATTTTTGGTAGAAATTTCTCTATGAATATGAAAACCAAGTAGTTGCATGCAATATAATATTGGCTGCATGGTCAACTCTGTTTACTGCAACTTAAAAAAAATCCAGCAATTATTTAGCTGGTGCTTTCCAGATAATGAAGATGATAAACAAATGAGTTCCTTCATTCAGAAGGCATGTGGTCTAGTGGGGGAATGAGCACGTCAAAACCTTGCAATGGCATACTGTAATAAGTGTTTTGCTGCTGGCATAATTGTGATTATGTGACAGGTAGCTTTAAAGCTAATTCTAATTAGATGAGTTGTCTCATGTCAAAAGCTTGACTCATATCTTGAAAGTGATAGGCACATTATAAACTCTCAATAAATATTAGCACATTTTGTAGGCATATATCAATGACCCCTTTTGGAGGTGGTTATAAAAACATACTAAGTAAGTTTAGATAACTTATTAAATTCCCAAAGCCAGAAACTGGAGAAGCTGTGATCTGCACTGACGTTGGTTAAACATCAAAACTCATGACCTCTCCCAATTGCTCCACTACTTCACAAAGTAGAGAGAAGAAGAAAGGGAAGAGAAAAAGGAGAGGAGGAAAGGACTTCATTCAGCCCCTGGATGGGGAGTTAAGGAATTCTTCACACAACCAGGGATTTGTGGGCTGGGACTTGGGGAAAAAAGGGCCACCAAAAGGCACAGAGTGGCAGGAATAAATTGCAAGAGAGAGCTGGGAAAGTGCATGCAAGGCTCGCATAGGCACAACATATTCTGGGTGACAGCCACAGTTCAGCGTGATTGAAAACTTAGGAGATTTGGGCACATGGTGGAGAAGAGAGCATTTGTAACACTGAAAACACTGTAATGTTGAAACTGTTGCCTGGGAAGAGAGTATAAAGTGCCTCAAACACTGGTAAGCAATTTAATGCTCTTGATAACAAGGATTATCTCAGATCTGTCCGTTTCCCCATATTTCACATCCAACTGGTCAACAAATGTATTCATTCGTTGTGTCCTTAGTAATCTCTAAGATTGGGCCATATGTTTCCATGCTGTTCTCGCTGCCTTTGTTGATACCCATGAGTCATCATTTCTTATCAAAGCTGCAAAAGCCTTGAGGATCATTGAATCTATTTCTTTGCATGCATATTATGAGGGGGGTCCCTCCTTTTATTCCCTTCCTCTTATGTATATGAGTACAAAACATGTAAGAACTAAAATCAAAGTTCTCCTGAAATCCTTTCAGTGGTTGGATTGGTGCTGTACTCACATTTTGGCTTTGCTTTATGTGGTAGCTTGGAGGAATAGTCATAGCTTCAGATTGTACTGTAAGGAAAAGTCAGGGCGGCCTGACTCTGAATGGAATCTGGACAAGAGTAAAATTTGAAAGCTTGTTCTTCCAGTTTCTTAAAGCAAAAAACACCATTAGGCCACCCATGGTGGGTAGGGGGAGTGGACCACCTGTGGAGCTTGGAAATTCTCCCCAGGATCTAGTCTTCTTCCTTGTGCTACATTTGTTTCTCTGCTTGTACTTCTAGGGCAGCCAAGTACTAGAAGCACAATGTTTTTTTGACAAACCAACATTTTCTGGATGGGACATCAAGAAAATGACCAGAAAAGTCCTGACCAGAAAAGTAGTAATGACTTACTACTGATGGTGTTATTATCTTCTCTTTTTTTTTCTTTTTAGATGTTTTTTGGTAGGTAGGAGGAAATAAGGCTAAACATTTATAAGATTAGCAAAATGACTAGAAATTCTTTAATTGTTAAAAATGATTACTTTGCTAATTTGTGGAATTCTCTGTCCATGCTACTGACTCTGAGTGTAATTAGCAGGATTGGAATAAAGGTAGGTGGACTTGACTTTTACTCACAGAATCCAGTAAATTTTGTCTCCCCAACAGTCTTCTGTGACGGTTGGAGATCTCATGGAGCCCTTGGATTCATTCTCTGTGGGTAGTGATAGTTTTTTTTGTTTGTTTGTTTGTTTTTACAGGCAGAATAGACAGTGAGAGAGAGAGACAGAGACAGAGAGAAAGGTCCTCCTTTGCCGTTGGTTCACACTCCAATGGCTGCCACGGCGGGCGTGCTGCAGCCGGCGCACTGCGCTGATCCAAAGGCAGGAGCCAGGTACTTCTCCTGGTCCCCATGGGGTGCAGGGCTCAAGCACTTGGGCCATCCTCCACTGCACTCCTGGGCCATAGCAGAGAGCTGGCCTGGAAGAGGGGCAACCGAGACAGAATCCGGCGCCCCGACCGGGACCAGAACCACGTGTGCCGGTGCCGCAAGGCGGAGGATTAGCCTAGTGAACCGTGGCCCCAGTGGGTAGTGATAGTTTTAAAATTCTAATTTGATGCTATCATTTTTCCCCGAAAATTCTTCAAGGGTTTCTGATTAACTTTAGAGTAGAATATATGATGAGTGATTTGCTTTTCATGTCATGATCTCCCACACTTGAACTCTCCTACCTTCCGTTCCTTCTGCCTTCTCACCTGCATGGACAAGGCACTTCAAAAAAGGTGGGGAAAATGGAATGAAAAGATAAGTTCATTTTGGTGCAAGATAGAATTGAAATCCTTGCAATGATTTTTATTATTCACTCTTTCCTCAAACTTTCTGCAGACTTCTTGGATTTCTTCATCCTTTTCTGCTCTATTCACTTGATAAAAGGAATGCTTCATTGTCAGGTGATCAGGGAAAGGTTTCTTGATTATTATTCTTTCTCCCTACCTTCCATGCAGCTTTGGGTAGATAACTTCTTCTGGCACTCATGAAAGAACCCAGGCTTTACCTTTGCCCTGGCATTAGTGTACCTTCTGATCTCACGACCCACCAGAATGAGAAGGCCAACATCACAAGTTCTGATTTATTTGGCTTTACTCTCCTGGGCCTAATATAGTGACTGGGGCATAGTCATATCGAATATAGCTTTGTTGACTCAACTTAAGTACCAATTCTAGATCCATGGAAATGTTGCTTTAAAGAAATCTCAACTTTTTCACATCATTTTCCCATGGATAACCCAACAAATTTCAGCTTATGTTGCACTTGTGGAAGACTTTTTCCGTGTCATAGTTGGCCTAGATATCTCATGTAATGTATTATATACTTTTCAGGAGAGAAATTGTCCATGTAGGTCTATGATGTGTTAATAGGCACATTAAAAAAGGATTCTTTACATGACAGTAACTTAAGACTCATTGAACATTTTCTGAATCTAACTGGATTAACTCCGTAGAGAAGAAGCAGAAAACTCAATAGGCATTGACAAAGTTTCACTCATTTAATAATTTTCATTCAAGTGATTGAATAGAGTCAAAGAAAAATCTCTGTTCTAGTTCCTGTGGAACATCAAAGGCAGGCCTGGGAAAGGCAGAGCTCAATGTGCCCTCTCTCTGATGGCTGTCCTCTTCTTGCCGTGCTGACTAAGACTCATTAAATGAACATAGCTTCACCGAGTTGCAATAAACTGTCTTTCCATCATTCATGTTGACCAAAAATGCCAGGTTATTTCCTTGATTTTGGAGAATGAGTTAAAAAGGGAGGCCCAGGTCTCAGTGACTACTGAGTAGTGATGAGCAGAATCAACCACTAGATGTCATCAAATTTTCAAATAAATGGTTTTAAAAACCACTTTGTTAACAGTTGACATCAAATTTCATATTTTTGTGCTCTTTTCAATTGTAGTATGGAGTAAGTAATAAAGCTATCATTCATCTTAACATATTTGCCCTATTTAGATTTTGGAATTTATTTTACCTTATCCAGTCTGTTTCATTGTGAAACTGGTGCTTACAATGTGTGAATGGTACTTTTCATAATGCAATACTGATTTTGTCTTCATTTAGCAAGATGTGAAAACCATTCAGAAACACAAAACAATATCTACTTAATAGCCTTTCCATTACAGAAAGCTAATAAAATTTCCAACATGAATAGATTTTGCTTAGGAGATTTCATTTTCATTTCTCTTGGGAAAAATGGGCACTTTGTTTTTTATGGTCGTTTGTAAATGACTATGAAATCACACAACTTCTGTGCATTCTGGATTTGTGCAGCAATTTTATCAACTGTTTCAAAGAAGTACTACCAAATTATTGTTATCAATTATAAACTTTCCAATATAAAATTCTGATAATGTGTTCCACACATCTGTTTTTCTACCCCCCCCCCCAAACAGGAGGATTAAATGTAAGAAAAGGTAATCAGTGAAGCACAGAATCTCACACTTGAGTACTTTATAATCTCGGATGACAGCAGGAATAATAATGGTTATCTAGCTGCATACCTAAATAATAGGCTTTCAAAATCTGAAGTCAAATTTAATGTTACTATGATCAGATGGATATTCCTTGTTTATGCTTTTTTTGGAAAAGATTGTTAGTAAGTAGAACTTACTGTAAAAGACTGATACCCAGAACTGGAAATCTCATTTGTTAAAGAGTGCATCCATTCTCATCTTTTTGTCCATATTTTTCTGGGAGAAAGTGGAAATTTTTAGATTTAAACATGAAAACACCAATTCACTAGTAAATCTATCCTGTTAGCATACTGTTCCCTGAAAGAAGGATTTTCTTCTGGAATAGCCAATTCATAACTACTATTAAAACTCTTATAATACACATGCCAAAGCAAGACAGGGGTTATTATGTGTGGTAAGTGCTCTGTAATTCCTCACACCTGTTAGCAAAGTAGACTGAACTTCTGTCGTGTCAAACCCTAACCTAGGTCTATCCTGGGAACTTACTGCTCTCTGAGGCTGCTTCCATGATGCTGAAATGAGTGGTAAATGTGCTCTCCCACAATGACATCTACTTGAGTTACGTGGAATCGCTCTGAACACTGAGTGTCATGTGGGGAAGCGTCTGCTGAATTCTGTATCAGTGGCTTAGAATGAAGACATCAGAAAACTGATCATTGCCTTTCAGACATGATTGTGCCTTGGAGCTGACTCTGGAAAATTAACTAGTGTAATCCCATGTATGTAAAAATACTGTTATAAAAAGAGATCCTTCTGTCTAGTGAGTCCAAGGACAACCTCAGGGGTGCTTTTTTAAGACACCTACCTATGAGCAAATCTAAAGGTAGATTCCATTTAGACCAGCAGAGAATACATGGGCAGTATCCATCAGATTCCTTCATTTCCAGAGCAACTCTACATCCTCCTTACAGATGGAAGCAGAGAACACACCTGGACTGCAGTGCAGACTGGCTTGAAACTTGACTCTGACCATTACAGCTTGGGTGAGGTCTGCAATTTACTTGATGTCACTATTGCCAATTTCCTTTATCTGTTATAAACTGGGGGCTAATAATATTACCAATTTTTGTGTGGTATTATGAGTTTTAAATGAATAAACATATAGATTTAGAACTACTTGGCACATAGTAATGTTCAACAAATACTGGTTATTCCTATTATTACTGTTTTTATATTGGATTTCTGCCTACTAATTTCTTTGAAAAATGAAACAATTTTCTTCAGCCAAGAAATTCTGAAACCTACCAATCTAGACTATTAATAAGCTTTAAGCTTTTTGCCTTGTAAATTGGAATGGGTTCCACAGAGCAGAACAACGAAGGGCTCAGGTCAGTGCTAGGTGAACCCTGATGAATTGTTCTTTGATGAGTTGTCATTTTCTATTCTTAAAAGAGGCATTAAGAATTTATAACAATGTTCCAGTCGCATTATCATTTGGATGGTGTGTTTATGCTAATTTCTACTGCCAATCCTAATTACCAGCAGTTAAATTCATTAAAAAATAATTTTTTTTCGAGACTCTTGTCTGATTCACCTTGCTTCCTGGAATATCTCAATTTCCTTTTGGTTCACTTGCCCTGAGTTTGAAGTGATTTATTCACCAAACAGTATAAATCAGAGGCCCTTTTAGTTAGTCACCCAACAGTAGCTGAGTGCTTCTGGATGCTGTGTGTGTATTTTCCTGTAGAACCTTGGAGGTCATCTACTCCAGCACATCACATCCTACAGGATTATTTTTATGTGCACAGTGACAAGTGGTTCTCCCTCTGTTCCTTGAAGGCTAGATTCTTTCCTGGGAATAGATAATGCTGTAATTGGTGAAACATTATATAGATCTGAGTAAAGTCACAAAGCATCCATATTTTCCAACCTGGTGACTGAAGCATGTGAATATTACTTTTCTTGCCCAAGTCACCAACTAAGTAGCAGTAGGGTTGAGGAAAAAAATTTCTGAAACACAACTTGATCATTATACCACTTCTCTGACAATAATTTCTTCTGGCTTAAAAGTACTATAAATGGTGATAGAGGAATGAGTAGGCTACAAAACTAGACTTGGTGTCGTGAAAAGAATGCTTGCTTTTGTGCTTGGAAGTTAGGAGTAAGAGACCAGACTTCACCCCTGAAAAGTGCTTTAAGGTGCAGTCAAAACTGTACCCAACTCTGAATCTTTTCAGTGGAGAAAAGGCCAAGAGCCTAGAATACAGTTGTTTGGTCCAGTAGAATTCATGTTTCAGGCAGAGCGAATCTGTACACATTCTCCTCCCATGTCTCCTGGCAATGGGCCTTTATCTTATAATATTTTATAATGAGAAAAGTCCCCTCCTCCCCAATCAAGCAAATAGTAGGATCTATGCTCCTTTGTCTGGAGAAATTGGAGAGGGCTCAGTGGTTTTTGTTTTAAAATCTGAAGCTCCATGGAATTTGAAAAGACAAGAGTGTTTTGTAAGTTAATAGAGATGCCTGGTGACTTAAGGAGGTGCAGAGAGGGGATTCTGAGTCAGTGGACAAAGCTAGAAGTTCACAGGGTCTTATAATTCCATTTTAGGGGGAGGACTTTGGGGAAAAATCTTTGATGATTTTATGCTATACAAAGGAAGGAGAGAAATAATTTGTTAATTATAAAAGGATTACATTGATCTTGAAGGTTTTAAAGCTGGCTGGGCAAAAGCATTTCAGTGATGATCAGCCAAACAACTGTAAATCCATTTGGTCTTTCCTATTCTTGCTATCCACCCATGTCTGAAGGGGATTTTGCATTAAAAACAGCAACAACCACACTCCACACCTGTCAGTTTGGCTGGGGACTACAGTGGTCTGATATGTGAGTGTTCTTTCTGTCTTTCATCATCGGGATTGCTTGGAAGTGGAAATGAATTGGGACCACCAGGATACCCACCATCCCAACCCGCCTTACTCTGCAGATCAGGTGCCTGGGTTTTTCCATACCATTTCTGGGTTATGGGACTCTGGTCAATTCAGAAGACCCAGGCCAGAGATCTGGCTTCCTTAACATTTTCTATGACCATGGATTGCTGTACCGCACACCCAGTCCATAACTCAGCTTGTGAATATCTTTCTCTTTTCAAACCTCATTCCTCCCAAAGTTCTAAACTTGTGAAAAGAAGCCAGGATACCCTACCATCAAATTGCCCTGAAGCAAGCAACCCTGGACTCTCAGCTTCAGTACAAAGAAAGGGAAAGGAAACATAGGACAGACCATGAATTTTATCCTAAAACGATCCTGTTGCACACACGTCACAAACATACAGTACATCTGTAGGCCAAGAATGGACAATTGAGAGTGCAGCCAGTCAGTCAGTCTTGTAAATGTCCATCTGCCTCATGACCACTGAGGGCTTGGCTGGGGTGTGCTTTGTCCTGGATTAACCATCACAGGCCTTTGCCATGTGGGTTTGCTTCCAGGTTTTAGGTATTCATAGTCTTGGCTTCTTCTGTTTGCCAGGAAATCTGTATTCAATTTCCTCTAGGATCTCTGAGCTTAATCCCATCTGCATTGTGTTCTTTGTTCATTGAATTCCAGGAGGCCCAGGGCTTGCAAATAACTCCCTTTACATTGTAGACCAGAGAATGGTGATTTTTTCTTGTTGTTTTTCTGTGGCACCACGATCTTCCTCTTTTTTTTTTCTCCCCAGTGTAACTGGCATCCCTTATCAACTCGCATTCCAAAATTCCCCGACATGAAACTCACCTCACAAAGCATTTCATGAAGCATGCAGTGCTGTGTCAGTGAGCATTTTTTTTCTGTATTAAAACAATTGTATTCACTAAAATTAAATTTTTCTCCAATAGTGGTATTCAAGAAAAATCAGTTTTAAATAGAAGAGGATGAAACAGGCAAATGATTTTGGATCTTTTAAAAAATTTTAGAAATTGGCCGGCGCCGCGGCTCACTAGGCTAATCCTCCACCTAGCGGCACCGGCACACCGGGTTCTAGTCCTGGTCGGGGCGCCGGATTCTGTCCCGGTTGCCCCTCTTCCAGGCCAGCTCTCTGCTGTGGCCAGGGAGTGCAGTGGAGGATGGCTGAGGTGCTTGGGCCCTGCACCCCATGGGAGACCAGGAGAAGCACCTGGCTCCTGCCATAGGATCAGCGCGGTGCGCCGGCCGCAGTGCACTGGCAGCGGCGGCCATTGGAGGGTGAACCAATGGTAAAGAAGACCTTTCTCTCTGTCTCTCTCTCTCACTGTCTACTCTTCCTGTCAAAAAAAAAAAAATTTTAGAAATTGATGGCTCTTATTCTTTCTATATTTCTTATGTAGGAAATACCCGTGACAAAATGGAGCCCATGATGTGTGGTGTGAATGCATTCTTGACTCAGACTCTGTGAAAAGAGTCAGAAAAATCTTTCCATTGAACAGTCCAAGCTACCACAACTGGTGATCCACTTGGTAGCTGCCAACTGGTTGTCTAACTGGCATCAGTAGCTCACATGATATTGAATAAGAAATGTTTAAACTAATACCTAACTTGCTGAAAGAGTGTATCTGAACCCAGTTAACCTGCTTGTAGCTGCAGCTCAAATCACAAAATTCTGTTTTAGTCCAGACAGAGTGAGTGGGATGAAATGTTCCCATTACCGTGAAGTAATTGGAGAGAGCAGAGCAAAATCCAATGACGGTGCTGTTTTGCAGCGGTGAGTCTTGCTCCCTGAGAATATCCTCACAGACAGGCCAGCATTGTGGCAAGGTGGGTAAAGCCACCGCCTGCGACACTGGTAACTCATATGGGTTCTGGCTTGCATTCTGGCTCCTCCACTTCCAATCTAGCTCCCTTGCTAATAGCCTGGGAAAGCAGTGGAAGATGGACCAGCTACTTGAGCCCTTGCTGCGCATATAGGAGATCCAGGTGAATCTCCCGACTCCTGGTTTCTGCCTTGACAGGCCCTGGCGTTTGTAGCCATCTGGGGTATGAACCAGTGCATGGAAGACCTCTCTGTGTCTCTCTTTCTCTGTAACTCACTTTAAAATAAATAAATGCATAAATCCCAAGGTGATACAGATGGCAAGAACCCTAAAGAACCATTGTGTTTGCAAGATGGTGTGCCTAACACATAATAGGTGCTCAAAAAAATCTTAGTTAAATAGAAAAATGAAGCATATTAGAGGGAGTGCATGCCTTCAGGATGACTGTTATCAAGACCCAGAACTTAAGGTGAACTCTAAGTAATTACTGATTAGGGTTTAAGAGCTCCCTCAGTGATCAGCTGGGTATTGATGTCTGATTATGTTCTAACACAGTTTCTCTCAAAATGCCATATTAGCTACCTATTGCCCTTAGGATGATGTCCAAATGCCTTAGTAAGCCATGGTTTGGACCTGTTTGTCTTTTCAGGTTCATTTTGAGATGCATTCCACAGGCTTCAATCCATTCCCACCAAATTATGTGCAGAGCCATAACAAGTCATATCAAACACTTTTCTCCTTGAATGGATAAAGAATTAGTAGGACATCCCTCAGTGGACTGCTACTCAGCACCAAAAAGGAAGTTACTACTGATACACACAACATGAGCAAATCCCCAAAACTTCATGTTGATACTCAGGTATGTGACTACATATTGCATAATACCAATAATAATGAAATTCAAGAACAGGTGAAACAAACCCACAGTGATAAAAATTAGAACAGAGATTGTCTAAGATTGTTGGGGGCCTGAGTCAGAGTGACACAGGGGACATTTTGAGGAGCGATGTAATGTTCTACATCTTGATTGTGGTGTGAAGTAAAAAGCTGATATATTTGTAAAAATTCCTTAAAGTGTACATTTCACTGTGTGTAAGTTTTACCTTAGAAGGAACTCTGACTTACACATTTTAGCACGTCATGTTGCTTTGAGGCTCAGTGCCTGCATTTATAACCTCAGCTGGAAATTGCCTTCTTTCTACCCAGCACCTTTCTCCTTGGTAAAATGCCGACTAGTTCGTGAGACTCAGATCATGAAGTATTTCTTGACATGATTTCCCAGAACCAATGCAGCAAATTAGCTCCATGCTTTGTACTGTATCCATAAGTACCTTATTCAGAAGGTACTGTACATTTCATCTATGGTTGCTGATTATTATTGCTAAATTAACTCTATATTAAAGATAATTATTCAATAACTACAAATAGTAAGTTAATTTTTCCTTTATTTTAAAAAGATTTATTTATTTATTTGAAGGTCAGAGTCACAGAGAGGAGAGGCAGAGAGAGAGAGAGAAAGAGAGAGAGAGAGAGAGAGAGAGAGAGAGAGAGGTCTTCCATCCACTGGTTCACTTTCCAATTGGCTACAATGGCCAGAGCTGTGCCAATCTAAAGCCAGGAGCCAGGAGCTTCTTCTGGGTCTCCCACATGGGTGCAGGGGCCCAAGGACTTGGGCCATCTTCTACTGCCTACCCAGGCCATAGCAGAGAGCTGGATCAGAAGTAGAGCAGCCAGGATACGAACCAATGCCCATATGGAATGCCGGCACTGCTGGTGGCAGCTTTACCTGCTATGCCACAGTGCTGGCCCCCCAGATAGTAAGTTTTAAAGTTACTATTCTGACCACTCTCAGGAAATTTTTTTCTCAGGAATTTGCTTCTCCATCCTCTTATTTTAGAGTGTCTCCTGGATAGGTTTGGTCCAGGTTTTTAATCCCCTAGTGAGGAAGAATTCAAGGAAGAGATAACAGATAAAGGTGAGCAGAGAAGCTAGATGTATGTAAAGCAAATGAATGCACTCAAGGAAAGAATGAGCTGCAATCAACAAGGTTTGGGGCAGCCTTTTATACTACCTGAAGGCATAGGCAATGGTAGTATCTGGGACAGGGCTCAATTGAATAATCACACAATTGAATAATCAGAGTGTGGAGACTGGGGGTGAGTTTGAGTACCTCCTATTTCTTTGTCTTTTTTTGAGACCTTCAAGTGTCACAGTGTTAGGTGCATGATGAGAGTGGGAGTGTGAGTCATAGTACTTTTATTACAATTACCTCAAAGTCATCACAGGGACACTGCTGTAGCTGCATTGGATTTTCGTGGCTGGTGCTGGTTCTAAGTAGGAACATTGAGGAATTTGTGATTTCCACTACACAGAAGGGGAGGGAATTTGTGTGGTACACAGAAAAGGAGGTTGCATGGTGCATGGAAAAAGGGTTTGCATGGTGCAGGAAATTGGGGTGGTTTGAGCAGAGCAGGTGGAGCTGTCACAGGAGTTGGTGGAGAGCTGCCATGAGGGTTAGCCAGAGCTGTCGCTGTAAGCTGGGCAGGGCTACAGCAGGCCAGGTCGGGTAGCGGGGCGGTGCTGTCAAACCTCAGCTCCTCTTGCTCTCACTGCTTCCCTGCCTGTATCTTTTTCATGGTGTGTTTGTTTTGAATGGTTCCCTCCACAGATGCCGTTCTTCCCAGGACACTGTGTGGTATGGTGGAAAGGATAAAGACTTGCACAGATGCTCAAGAGACTCGCTTCCCCTCATGAGCTGTATGACCTACAGACAACAACTCCGTTTCTCTGGCTCTTGATTTCTTCTTGTCTGAAATATGAATATCACATACCATACAATTCTTGAAATCCTTAAGAATATGGACAGCACAGGTAACAGCTTCTAGTCTAGGAGTTGGCCACAATGGGTGCTGTGTAAATAGTAGCCCCTGTGGTCTACTTGTTGGCTCGATTACATCATCACATTTTTAGAGGTGGGCTCTGTAGCTTCTTGCCCAGTCCAATAAGGTTTTGTTGCACTGTCTTTACTGTCTTTATCTTTCCTAAGAATAATCATAGCTTTCTCTATGTTTCCAGGCTATTGGGGTCAGGTAAGGTTACAGACAGCCTGGGAGTTCTCCATATATAACTCTGTTAATATTTCTATTTTATTTGATAGATTTTTATTTATTTATTTGAAAGGCAGAGAGTTACAGAGAGGCAGAGGCAGGGGGAGAGTGAGAGAGACAGAGAGAGAGGGGTCTTCCATCTGCTGGTTCACTCTCCAAATGGCTGTAATGGCCAGAGCTGGGCTGATCTGAAGCCAGGAGCCAGGAGCTTCTTCCAGGTCTCCCATGTGGGAACAGGAGCCCAAGGACTTGGGCCATTTTCTACTGTGTTCTCAGGCCATAGAAGAAAGCTGGATCTGAGGTGGAGCAGCCGGGACTCAAACTAGAGCCCATATGGGATGCCAGCACTGCAGGTGGTGGCTTTACCTGCTGTGTCACAGTGCTGGCCCTAATATGTCTATTTTAAATCATGCATGTTTTTATAAAAAATATTGGATCCTTCCTCTGGAGGTATGCTCTCTCTCTTTTCAGGGTAAATTGCCTACTTTCCAAAATACTCACCCATGGTTGTGCCTTTGTTACTTTTTATGAACTAGTGACATTTATCTTATTTGGGGACAAACCTTTTTTTAGTATTGAAGGCCATGAAATACTGATACTATATTCACACAGAGTAGTTGATAGCACAGAAAAAACCAGGTGTCTGCCTTGCCTGCCGGCCACCGTAAAGGAAATACCTCTTTCCTAAAAGGTAACTTCAGATACACTCCATGGTCTAATATCACATCATTTTTTTTTGTCAATGGACAACAGTAGTCAAATTGCTGGGGACTATTGCTGGCAAGCTGTAACTTCACATTCTTTCTAAGTCAACTGGGGGAATCAACACATATGTGTCATCAGTAGTACTGTAAAATCATGGAGAAGTTTAGTTAACTATGACTTTTCAAGTCATGATTAGAATAAGAGAGACAGAACATGTTCTTGCTGAGGTTAATGTCCAGCACAAGTGGTCTGGAACATAACCTCGTAAATGAAAGGGGAAAAAAACAAGACACAGAGAGGAAAATGATGGGCGTGAAAATAACACAAAATTACTGTATTATGGTTGGAGAGAACACAAGTAGTATAACCTGACTTCTGCACCTTGTAGATGAAAACAAAGCAGGCCTTGGAGAAGACAACTCTCCACAGTGATGTCTTAATTACACTGTTAGCTCAAACACTAGGTGGAGAGCATGAGGGGCACACACACACAGAGAAAGGCACAAAGAAATTCTCTGACAGTCTCCATAGACAGAAGTCTGGAAGGAGGGTGGTGGGCTATATAAAATGGTTGGAACTCAGTTTTTAAAAGATTTATTTATTTGAAAGACAGTGGCAAGAGAGAAATATGGAGAATTAGAAATTAAGAGAGAAGGAGAGGGAAGATGGCGGAGGAGCCGGAGGCAGTGTTGCCTCTTCCTCCGCTCGCTGCTGCTGCTGGCGGCGAAGGACTCCCGGAGGGCTCCCCAGAAACAGCCACGCCGGAGCCCCCTTCTTCCGCTGCTGTCTCCCCGGGGACGGAAGAGCCTCCTGGCGACACCAAGAAGAAAATCGACATCCTGCTGAAGGCTGTGGGAGATACCCCTATTATGAAAACCAAAAAATGGGCTGTAGAGCGAACAAGAACCATCCAAGGATTCATTGATCTCATCAGAAAGTTCCTTAAGCTTATGGCCTCAGAACAGTTGTTTATTTATGTGAACCAGTCCTTTGCTCCTTCCCCAGACCAAGAAGTTGGAACTCTGTATGAGTGTTTCGGCAGTGATGGCAAACTGGTCCTGCATTACTGCAAGTCGCAGGCGTGGGGATGAACCACAGAGGAAAACAGCTTACAACATAGAAGGACTTTGCGCGGAGGAATCAGCTCTGTGGCCTGCCAGCATGCCTCTCCTGTACCCTAGTTTAAGCATAAAAAGGGCCATAGATTGCACGGGCTCAGGAGTGTGACCAGAGTGATGCATTGACCATCCTAAAAGACTGACAAGAGTATGCCCCTTGCTCCCACCCATCACGACTGTTGAGGCTTCTGATCTGCCTTCAACATAGAAAAGGAGATTAAAAAAAAAAAAAAAAAAGAGAGAGAGAAGGAGAGGTGTCTTCCATCTGCTGTTTCATTCCCCAAATGCCTGCAAGAGCCAGAGCAGGGCCAGGCTGGAGCCAGGAGTCAGGACTCCATCTGGATTTCCCACAGGGGTAGCAGGGACGAAAGTGCTTGAGCCAACATCTGCTGCCTCCCGGGATGCTTCAGCAGGAAGTTGGATCAGAAGCACAGTGCATCCGGAACAACTGAAACTTAAACCAGGGCTCTGGGAGTCCCAGGCAGCTCTTTAATCTGGTGTGCCAACAACACCGACCCCATGAGTCCATTTCTTCAATTTAAGCCTTCAGATGCCTCTATAATCACAGAGCACTTCAGAGGATTCTGCACAGCTGTAGAGTCCTTCAAAAAGCTCATGGAAAATGGAATGAAAAGGTAAGTTTATTTTGGTGCAAAGATATATGAAATCCATGTGTAAGAAAGGCCTTCAAATAATTCACAGAAATTGTGCTTTGTTAAAAAACTATGCATACATATCTGTTTAGGCCAAAATAAACTTAACTTTTCTTTTCATTTTCTGCAAACTTTGGCAAGAACCCTTGTATTTGAATTGGCAACATGATCGTATTTCTTGAAGCACCGTTCTGTAGGAAGGGCTTCTGGCCTGGTTTGTCCATTGTCTGATTCAGAGTCATAGCTGCTGTAAAGACTTCCAGTCACGGGGTACAGATATTCATTGAAGTACTCCTGGAAGTCTAGGCATGTATTTAAATTGTGTTTAATTAGTGTAATATTAACAAACACAAATGTCAGTCTTTATGTATACATAAACCCCACTGTGGCTCACAGTAAGGTTTCTGTACTAAATTCAGCTAAAGAATTAGATGCTCTTCTGGATTTATTGTGGGTCTTCTTTGAAAGCCTTGTGTGTGTGATGGTCCTCTTCTGTATTGCACCTTGTCATCATGTGTATTTTCCCTCCTTGAATTGGGATTGATTGAGCAATTGCTAGAGATTCTGAAATGTTTTATTTGCAGTTGGTAAAACTGGATACTCTATTGGTTCTTAACTTGCTGGTTTATGTGTTTAATGTGAGGGTACCCTTAAGGACAACAGTAATTGGAGACACTTACATATTCCACACACTCCTTGTGTGTAAGTGGCTTGATCTTCACTAAAAGCCCCTGAGGAGGGGCTATTGCTTTTTCCATTTTTTGGCTGGGACACCAAGGTGCAGAGGCATGGAGTGACTTGCCCACATTCTGTGTGCTGAGGTTTGCACCTGGGCAGTCTGAATGCAGAGTCTGTGCCTTCAGACACCATTTGCAGCTTCTAAATGTGTTCGTTCTTCCTGTAGTGCAACTTTGCAACTTGACTGTTAGCGTTATCTGGAGTGGTTTTTCTCTATCCTCTACCTGGCAGTCAGAAGACTTAGGTGTATCACTCTGTATTGCAACAGATTTCATTTCTTTTGGATCAAAACATGATAAAGCTAACTACTGTACGGAAACTTTTTTCCTTTTTTTTTTTTAACGTTTCTACATTATCCAATGCCTATATAAACTGCGTTTACATTGGAATTCAATAAATAGGTTTTCATTCCTGCCTGTACATGTTGAATATTAAATAATCAATGCTTTTGCCTTAATAGACCTGTCATCCATTCGGATCTGGCTAAAAGGTCCATGAAAGTCTCACAGGCATGGAAAGCCATGACACGGTGGCAAAAAACAATCTAAATGAAAGATCCTGGTGAACAAGACCCCAGCAGAAGGAACAGGCCATCAAGGAGAGAGGCGCCTTTCTCTGAAGGGAGGAAGGAACCTCCACTGTGATACGGCGTTGACTAAGCAAGTTCAGAGTCGGTGAACTCAAGGGGCTTCCATAGCCTAGACAGCTCATAGCAAGAGTCTCGGGTGATTGCTGATGTCATAAATAAGAGTGCCAATTGTTAAATCAACAACGGGAGTCACTGGGTACATGCTCCCCATGTAGGATCTCTGTCCTTAATGTGTTTTACTATGAAACTTAAAAACAACACTACTAGTTGAACAATACCCTATACCTTGTGCAGTTGTGTGAGTACAGCCTGTTGAAATCCTTGCTTAGTATAAACTAATTTGATCTTCAGTATATGAAGGTAATTGAAAATGAAACTCGATGAAGGGCGGGATGGGAGAGGGAGTGGGAGAGGGGAGGGCCACGGGAGGGAGGGAGGTTGGGGGGGGGGAACCGTAACAATACAAAAGTTGCACTTTGTAAATTCACATTTATTAAATAAAAAATAACTATATAACAAGCAAACAAAAAGGAACTTAATACTTTACCCTTTTAGTATTTTTTATGTTCTACTTAAAACTATTGGTTGAACTCTGTAATTAATACACAATTACTCTTAGGCGTTTAATTAATGCTATAACTAGTACTCAAATAGTATTTTACACTTTGTGTTTCTGTGTGGGTGCAAACTGTTGAAATCTTTACTTAATATATGCTAAATTTATCTTCTGTATATAAAGATAATTGAAAATGAATCTTGATGTGAATGGAAGGGGAGAGGGAGTGGGAGAGGGGAGTGTTGTGGGTGGGAGGGAAATTATGGGGGGGAAGCTATTGTAATCCATAAGCTGTACTTTGGACATTTATGTTCATTAAATAAAATAAAAATAATAATAAAAAACAAAAACAAACAAACAAAAAATAGACCTGTCATCCAGAAGAACAGGGCAGGGCGTAGTCAAAATTAGGTATAGAATATTGGAGTGGGGATGAGGATTTGGAAAGGGTACATCTGGATTGGCTTCCTGAACAGCCAGGGAGAGTAGTGATGGTGGTGCCTTGATTCAGACGCTGCAAGTGTGAGGGAGAGTTTGTAAATGGGCAGGGAGTAAAGAAAAGCTAAGGCTGACCTAAATCCCATGAAGGATTAGAGACTGATAGGAGGGAAGGGCTGGTGAACTGAAGTTTGAATTTGACCTTGAACAAAGTAACAGATTTGAGTTGATGGTATGGTGCAGGGTGAGCCGTGTGGGTGAACATAGAAGTAAAGTGTGGAGGGAAAAGATGATGGAGATGTGAGGAATCTGCAGTAGTTCTTCTCATTTTTCACCAGATGTAGCAATTCTGTTATTATGGTTATTGGTTTTTGGCTTCTGAGATAATTTTAGCTTATTTTTAGAAATATTATCACAGCCTTATCTTTATTGTGACCAGATGCGAGCAGATTCAAAGCAATTGGAATTATCTGCAAACATTAGAGTTTGTGTAAAGCAGACACATCATTCAGAGGTAGGCTGTGTCAAACTATAAACCTAAAAACCCTTTGCACAAATGACAAAAACAAAGAAAAATCACAAGGGGAGTGGCATAAGGCACAGCTGTTAGGGCATGGCTCAGTACACCTGCATCCCATATTAGAGTGCCTGGGTTGGAGCCTGGCTCCTCTCCCGAGTCCAGCGTCCTGCTAATGTGCATTCTGGGAGGATGCCCCTGCCATCCTCATGGGAGACTGGATGGAGTTCCAGGCTCCTGACTTCAGCCTGGTTCAGTCCCAGCTGTTGAAGGCATTTAAGGAGCGAACCAATAGATGAGGATCTCTCTGTCTCTGATTCTCTTTCAAATGAAAATAAATAAAATCCATACAAGTGTAAATTTTACACATCTCCTAAGTATTATGTCATCTTATTTATTAAATTGTTTGAAATGTATATTCTTATAAAATTATTCTCTTGTGTTCATCTTTTTGGTTACTCATTCTCTATGAGAGGTAAACATCTTCAAAAGCATTAGAATTATAAGGACTTAAGAGAAAATCAAATCTAGTTCATGCATTTTTGCAAATAATAAAGTGAAAACCCAAAGAAATAAAATTATCTTCCCATGGTCACAGAACTGGGTGGCATGGGAGCTAATGCTAGAATTCTGATCTCCTAACGCGTCAGGTATTGCTTGCTTTTCTAACGCTCTCTTGGGTGGGATCTCTGGCAGTACTTTGAAATCAGTATCTCAAGAAGCTGGGACTGATTACATCATAAATTATACGCAAACAGTAGAGTGCATTATAAGTCATATGAAGACTTTATGAACAAAATAAAAAGTCTAAACAAAATTGAATTTTTGTTCTACAACACATTAGGGAGGTTGAAATTAGAGGCAATGAAAAGGAATTATGGGAGTATTTTAGGGGACTTGAGTTAAAAGAAATGAAAGAACTTGAGAGATGGTAGTAAAGCAAGGTGGATTCTTCATCTGGGAATGATGTGATGAGTATGGTGTTCCAGGAAAATCCTTCTATTGGTTATAAGGATTCTAGCAAAGAGAACAAAAAGCCAGTTAGAAATCAAGAGGAGGAAAATCATGTGAATGCAGTCTTCTAGGCTTGATGTGATAGTGGACTTTACAGTGATAGGGAAGCTCTGGGCCACTTTTGATTATGACTAGATAAAGGGAATGATAAGGACAGATGAAAATTTTCCATGGTTCCTATGCAGCTAAACAAATCTAAAAAGTGTTAATTCTGATTTTGTCCTGGGTGAACCTTTTTTGCCTCATAATATGAGAGTGATTATAAAATGATCAGTTGAGAGTGTTTGATGAGTCAGTAGGAGAAAAATCCCAACTTTGAAACAAGCAGATTTAGGAATCCATAGATTTATAAAAGCAGGGTTCTTCTTTTTCCTTGATAAGTTGGACAAGTCAGGTCACTCCTAGTTAGTGCTGAGATGATGAAGCTTACAAATAGGCTTGACATAATGGTTAGCCTCACATTTCTAGACTCATAATCAACTTACCTGTTTAGAAACAAGTAACGATTAAAAACAAAGGGGTAATTCACTTTTTAGTGAGCTTTAACATTATTTTTCCCCTCGTGTTTTCTAGCACCCTCCTAAGCCCTTTCCCTCCAGCATGCACTGCAGACCCTCCTCTCATCACTCAGAAGCCTGCTGGCACATGGAATCCTCTGGTGGGAGAGGTCAAGAAGGAAGCTCCAGGTGCCAAACCTCCTGCCTGAAGGAGAATAGAAACAGGGTGGCTGTGATCATTTGCTTTTGGAGAAACTACCGTGCTAAGATTTGCTTCCAAGCAGAGACTCCTGCTTGTCTGCCTCATACTCTTGCAGAAAGGCCTGCTTCAGCCTTGAGAGATTCGTGGTGGGGCTTGTTCATCTTTCAGAGGCCACACACTATTCTGTTCCACTGTTAGCAGTGTCTCAGCCTCTCCTTTGCGAACACCACATGAGCAGGCTGAAGGTCTCAAAGTCCTGTTTTCGCATTGAACTTCTCTGAATTCCAGACCTGTGTGTTCATGGGCTCATTCAACACCACTCCTTGTATATGTAAGAAATATCTCCCTTCTAAAAGTTTTGTTTATTCATTTATTTTGGTTTTATTTGCAAGGCAGAGAGAGACAGGTAGACAGACAGACAGACAGAGATCTTGCATCTGCTGATTCTCTACCCAAATGCCCAGGATGGTCAGGACTGGGCCAGGCGAAGCCAAGAGTCAGGGGCTACATCTTGATTTCCCGTGTGATGACAAGAGCCCAAATATTTGAGCCATCCCTCGCTGCCTCCCAGGATGCACAGGGAACTCACTTTTAATGTATTTATGGACTGAGTTTTGTCTATTTTCTTCCAAAGCCTTCTTCTTTTACCCAACCCCTCCAGCCTTCCCAATCTTGGTTATTGGCAACTCTGTCCTGATAGTTATCTGGGAGAAAAACACAAATCTGGGAGTTATTCTTGACTGGTTGCTTTTACTCATCTCTCTTGTATCTAATCTGTGAACCAGCAAATTCCGTGCACCACATGTTCAGCATACAGAAGTGCCTGGGCTCCCGGCTTTCATGAACTGCCTTGGAGCTAACCCATCCTCCCACTGAGAACAACCAGAAAATGTGAATAAAATGCAGAGAAACATCTGCCTGAAGCCCTGGGTTATGAAGGCAGTGAGGATTTGAGGAGTCATAATCTCAGTGTGCAGGGAATTACAGAGAAGAGAGATTTACCTTCTAAGCCACTTTGGTCCTTGAGGCAGTACAGGCCATGTGGCAGAGAAGTGGAGTGGAAAGCAGTTAGCAGCTGTTTGGTAGTGTGGGAGAGATGAAAATGGGCACACAGAATCTGCCAGGTAGGTGAGTTCAGACTCTTCCTTGGGATGCCTGAAGGACTACATGCAAGGAATAAGGGCGAAACTGAAATACACCGGATCCAGCAGAGGGAGAACTATCTTAACCCAATCAGCGCACACTGCAGCTGGCGTAATGCTTCTTCTGGAAGGCTGGGACATGCTCTTTGGAGGAAGACATTAGCTTCTCGGTTCGTCTACAATTTTTATGTATGATGCTGTGACATATGAGGAGTCTTCAAACAGTTCGTGGAGAATGCACATTAGGGAAAAAACTGTATGGCTTAACATTTTTTTTTTTTACCTCAAAATAACTTTAGCTTTTAATCCCATTTTTCAATGAACATTTTGAAGCACCCTTGTTTAATTAGACAGGACCCTGGAAAAAAGTAGGTAAGAGAAACACCCACAGGTGTTCCAGATATTGGAGTTTAAAATAACTCAAAGTTATGCTCAAGAAAAATGGATGTGAAAATGTGAAAATTTCATTGGAGAACTGACACCTATAACAAAGAATAAATGAAAATTCAAGCACTGAAAATCATTTCCGGGTAATCATAGTTTTTTAAATGCCCTCTCTTTTTTCTTGCTAAATCATAGTTTTTATTTATTTTTATTTTTATTTTTTTATTTTTTGACAGGCAGAGTGGACAGTGAGAGAGAGACAGAGAGAAAGGTCTTCCTTTGCCGTTGGTTCACCCTCCAATGGCCGCCGCGGCCGGCGCACCATGCTGATCCGATGGCAGGAGCCAGGAGCCAGGTGCTTTTCCTGGTCTCCCATGGGGTGCAGGGCCCAAGCACCTGGGCCATCCTCCACTGCACTCCCTGGCCACAGCAGAGAGCTGGCCTGGAAGAGGGGCAACCGGGACAGAATCCGGCGCCCCAACCGGGACTAGAACCTGGTGTGCCGGCGCCGCTAGGCGGAGGATTAGCCTAGTGAGCCGCGGCGCCGGCGCTAAGTCATAGTTTTTAAAATGCCCTCTCTTTTTTCTTGCTAAATCAGTGATTTTTCATTTTTATTAGTCATCTCAAAAAAATTTTTTTTTTTTTTTGGTTCTTCCTTGAGAAATGGATTTTAAGTATAGTTTGTTTTCAATAGGGAGGTACCAAAAAAAATGCTCTAGGATTCATCTTTACATCTAGAAAATGCAGGTTTTAGAGTAAAGGGTGTTTATGAAACTTCTGTATAACCTTGGTTTTGAGTAGTGAAGAGAACAGCTATGTGAAGATGGGTAGATGGACATGCAGAACTGGGCTAAGGAAGAAATCAAGATTAGAGGTGCAAGCTACAAGGGAGGTGGTTGGTCAAGAAGAGGTGGTGTTTGAAACCAAGAGAGTGCCCAAGTCACGAAAAAATAAAAAGTGAAGAGACAGAAGGGACAGGAAAGCAGGTTTTGGATCTATGCATTTCTAATCAGAATTTTAAATTCTTATTTATTTGCATTTACTTTAAGGGAAGAGAGAGAGAGAGAGAGAGAGAGACAGACTAATTTCTCCATCTACAAATAGCTGCAATAATAGTCAGGGTTCTATTGGGCTGAAGCCAGGAACCAGGTAAGGGTTTTCTGTGTGGGTGGCAGGGGAATCCATACTTGAGCCATTGTCTGCTGCCTCTCAGGCACATTCCAGGAAGCTGGATCAGAAGCAGAGGTGTGGCCAGTGTCCTGGCTCACTTGGCTAATCCCCCACCTGCGGTGCCAGCACCCCGGGTTCTAGTCCCGGTCGGGACGCCAGATTCTGTCCCGGTTGCTCCTCTTCCAGTCCAGCTCTCTGCTATGGCCCAGGAAGGCAGTGGAGGATGACCCAAGTCCTTGGGCCCTGCACCCGCATGGGAGACCAGGAGGAAACACCTGGCTCCTGGCTTCCGGTCAGTGTGGCGTGCCAATTTCAGCTCGCTGGCTGTAGCGGACATTTGGGGGGTGAACCAATGGAAGGAAGACGTCTCTCTCTCTCTCTCAACTGTCTAACTCTGTGTGTCCAAAAAAAAAAAAAAAAAAAAAAAAAAAACAGAGGTGGAGGTGGACTCAATCACAGTTACTCCTATGTGGGATAAAGGCATTCCAAGTGGTGGCTTAACCCCACGGCACCACAACAGACCCCCACCCCCAATCAGTTTTCTTTCTGAACCCCAAACCTGCCTCACCAGCCAAAGCATTAACTAGGTAGAGAAACAGAGTGGAACAGGGAGTTACCAATCAGGAAGCACAAAGTTTTAGTTAAGCAAGATGAATGAGCTCTAGAGTTCTTTCGTTCAGCATTGTCCTTATAGTCAACAATAATGTAGTATACATATAAAACTTTTGTTGATGGTAAATTTCATATTACATGTTCTTGCCACAATAAAATAAACATTTAAGAAAAGACAACATTACTAAATAGAAACCACCCCATGTTCTTCCCATGCAAAATTAAATGATTTATATCTTGCTAAATAATTTCCTTCTTTTTAAAAACCTTTTCCAATATACTGAATATGGAGATATATGATGTGTGAATGCATGATTATTACTTCAAAGGAGCAAGTTTTGAAATATGTTAAAGAAGAAAATTTTTTTTAAAGATTTATTTATTTGTTTGAAAGTCAGAGTCACAGAGAGAAGGAGAGGGAGAGGGAGAGAGAGAGAGAGGTCTTCCATCCATTGGTTCACTTTCCAATTGGCCGCAGTGGCCGGAGCTGTGCCGATCTGAAGCCAGGAGCCAGGAGCCAGTAGCTTCTTCTGGGTCTTCCACGTGGGTGCAGGGGCCCAAGGACTTGGGCCATCTTTTAGTGCTTTCTCAGGCCACAGCAGAGAGCTGGATGGGAAGTAGAGCAGCCGAGACTTGAACTGGTGCCCATATGGGATGCCAGCACTGCAGGCGGCGGCTTTACCCGCTGTGCCACAATGCTGGCCCCTTGTTTTTAAAAATTCCATGAGAAGCTAGGATTGTACAGTCTTCTTCTTTGGGAGCAATTAATTTAAGGGCAAGAATTGTAGATGGCACTAAGGCACATGGTGACAGCAGGGTGTCACAAGCTTTCCATGGGCCTGTGATTTTAAAGAAAGAAATCAATCACCTATTAAAGGTATATATTTATCACAACTTAAATATTTGCAACTCCTCAGTTTTTGTCATTCACCCCTGTGTGTTGCCCAAGATTGAATGCTTTTAATTTCTTGAGCATATAGACCATAAATACTATGTGAACTTGATGACATGTTAGTCAATGGCCTATAATCTCGAATTGAAAACTGTGCTGATCTGGCATGCTGTGTTCAGAAATTTTCATCTCCCTGGTATTATCAAAACCTTGACATGCTTTTAAAAAATTGTCAAAATTAACTACGACACTTTGCTTTAGTATACACATTGCCGTATAATTTACAATGTATTTGCCACACTGAAAGATTGATTTCAGATAGGTCTAGCTTGTCTAGCTGGGGAAAAAAATGTCATTCTGTTTTATGGAACAAAGCAAGATTCCACAAGACACATTCAGTTAAAATGAAGCAAAAGCTGTGGTGTTTGAGAATGGTAATGTCTTGTGTTATCTGGATTTATTGATCAAAATAAAATCAGTGTTCCATTTCCAATCTGCCTGCAGCAGCTTGCTTTTCAACAGCCCTGATTTTTTGAAAAGCATCCCATCCTACCTCTTCTGATCATAAAAAAGAAAAAAAAAGAAAAAAAAAACTTGCAGAATTGCATACTGAGAGATTATTGAGTTGGTTTTTGTAAAGTTAAAATAGAAAGTGAACCAATAAATTAAAAACATACAGGTAGAGAAACATTTTGAAAGTATTTTTATCACTTAAAATCGCAATAATATCCATTTAACTCAATAGGTTAAATTTGAATAAAACCTAATCTTGCATTTAAAAAATAGCCCAAGAGAAAATGGAAAATCTCTTTCATATCTTTGTGATAAAATGTTATTTTTGAGAAATGATATAAATATTGATTTTTAAAAAATGTATGTGTGTGTGCATGAGAGAGAGAGAGAAAGAGAGAGAGAGAGGAGATAGGAGAGAGAGAGGTAGTGTTTCCACTGTTGGTTCACTCCCCAGATGCCTATAATAGCTAAAGAGACCAAAGCCAGAAGCTGGAAACTCAGTGCTGGTCTCCTACATGAGTCACCAGAACCTAAGCACCTGAGCCATTGCTACTGTAGTCCAGAGTCTACGTTAGCAGGACGCTTGAATCAGAAGCCTGAACTGGGGTTTGAACCACGGAATCCTGGAGCCCTAGAACCTGGTGTGGGATGCAGGTGAACTAATGGGTGACTTAAGCAATAGACCAAATGCCCACACTGAGGTATAGATTTTTAATTGAACAGGAGAAAAAAATCAATGAAAAGAAAATGATATCTATTCTAGTTATGTATTGCTGCAAATTACCTCAAAACTTAATGGTCAAAATAACAATTTTAATTCATCTCAAAATCACACGGGTCAGGAATTCAGGCAGAGTTTGGCTGGTTGATTCTTTTGATCCCTGAGCTGTTGATGGAGATTACTTAGTGATACTCAGCTGCCAGGTGTTTTCAATTGCATGTCTGGCATCCTGGGGTGCATGGTTAAAAGGCTGGGCTTGCAAGGTTTCCACCTTTTAATAAGAGTCATTGCAAAGAATTGCAATAATCTTTAACACAGCAAGCACCATTTGGGTTCTTGGAGAAGTTGAGACACAACTTAGATATGCAGGAGACTTATTGAGAGGAAATGCCTGTGAAAAATTGAGAGTAAGGGGCTAAGATTAAACAGAGAGAGAGAGAGAGAGAGAGAGAGAGAGAGAGAGAGAGACTTCTGACCATGGGCTAAGATTAAACAGAGAGAGAGAGAGAGAGAGACTTCCGACCACAATGTATGTCTGACATCTGTGAAACTTAAGTGGGAAAGGAGGGTTGGGTAGGAAAAGACTCAAACTTGAGTGGAATTCTGGTGATATCTCAGCCCCCCGTGGAGGTTGCCCAGTAGAGGAGTCCCGTGGCAGGTGCAGACGGGCTGGATCTGAGTCTTTGCACAGGAGCACATTGAAGAAGGTGTTCCTGGTGGATTTAAAGGAGCAGCAGCTGGAGCCAGCTGTCAGCTGTACTTCCCATAGTCCGTTCTGTGGAGTGGCAAAGGAAGTGAGGCACGTCCCGTGCTGGCTTGCTGTGCTTGCTTAGGTAAGCAATGCATAAATAAAGCCGAGAAGATATGGTAGGGAGTTGAAATGGGTAAGTGAACGGCAGCATTTGATTCATTTCATAAAGAGTGAGTGATAGAGGAGCTGCTGCCTTCATCAGCAGGCCTACAGGGAGTTTGCAAAGTTGTGATCCCTCTCTCCTTGACCAGCGAGAGGGAGCCTTGCTGGAAGTACTCGGGGCTTTGGCCGGGTTTATCTTCTACGCATTTCTGCATTATTTCATCACACTTTGATCTTTTTGTCTTTCCACAGGGCTGGGTGTGGGTAGGGAGCTCTTTTGGGCTCCTGGGGAAACAGTGTGGTCAGTGCTTCGTGGAAATGAAAGGAAAATAATACGGAATGCAAGTCATAATACCATGCTAGGAGCCATTATGCAAAATCACCAGGGCCAGAACAATTCTATTTGAGTTATAAATTATTTATGCCCAGAAGAAAAATGAAAATAAAGTTTCTAGGAGTTGGGATGTTAATTTTCTGCTTTGGCCTTTCAACTGGAACTGTCCAAATGACTCCCAGGACTGGAGCTCCTTTTATTTTTTACCTTTGAGTGCTTTTGCACTTTTTTCTCTACCTTCAAGGGAAGTGTGTCCACAGCGACCACAGCGGATTATCCTCTATTGTTCTCAGTAGTGACAGACCCTTCTGTGTAAGGTCACCTAGGGAGATGAAAAAGAATTTCTCCTTAGTCCTTGCCCTAGCCTGGAAAGCACTTTCTCCCAATTCTTTGAGAGCAAGAGTCATAGCTTTGATGTGCATCAAGCTCATCTGGCAATCTTGTTTTTATTTATTTTTACTTGAAAGTCGGTTACAGAGAAGCAGAGAGAGGGAGAGAGGGAGAGAAAGTCTTCCATCTGCTGGTTCACTCCCCAGATGGCCCCAACGGCTGGAGCTGCGCCGATCCGGAGCCAGGAGCCAGGAGCCAGGAGCCAGGAGCCAGGAGCCAGGAGCTTCTTCTGGGTCTCCCATGCGGGTGCAGGGGCGCAAGAACTTGGGCCATCGTCCACTGCTTTCCCAGGCCATAGCAGAGAGCTGGATCAGAAGTGGAGCAGCCAGGACTAGAACTGGCGCCCACATTGGATGCCGGCTATGTCTGCCTGTCTACTGTGGTTAAAAAAAATTACCATCTTAAACATTTTTAGGTACAGTTTAGTAATGTTAAGTATACTAACATTGCAAATTCATGTAACTTTTCTTTTTGCAAATATGAAACGTTATATTCATTGAATAACATGTTTTTCCCCTTCCCTCTGGCCCCTGGCACCCACCATGGGTTTTATTAAGAAGCTATAATTAAACCCATAGAGAAAACGTAACCTTGTTCACACAGACCAGAATATGGCAGGGGCAGGGGGCAGCAGATGTGTTGGGAGTCAGCAGAGAAAGTTCCACAAAGGGCATGGAGACAGAGCCACTGAAGGTGAAGAGAGCAGTGGCAGGACACAAGATCGTGGACTCCACTAGGGAGCGAGTTTGGGTGGAGAGGTGGCCACCTTGCCAAATGCTGAACAAAGATGTAGCAAAACAAGGCCTAACAACGTCAACAGTAGGTTGTTATTAGGAAGTCCCGCATAATCTCCTTAGGACCAGTTTTGGTAGAGGGAGGGGTAAGAAGCTAGAGTTGAAGAGTAAATAGCAACAGAAGCAACAAGAGCCAAACAGAAAGCCACACTCTGAAATTCCCACTTTCCTCAAACAAAGATAAAGTTTGCGCTCATTTCTTTTTCTTTTTTTTTTTTTTGGTTTGTTTTAAGATTTGTTTATTTATCTGAAAGTCGGAGTTACACAGAGAGAGAAGGAGAGGCAGAGAGAGGTCTTCCATCTGCTGGTCCACTCCCCAGTTGGCTGCAATGGCTGGAGCTGCGCCTCTGTTTTCAGCTCAGTGCTGCAGAGTATTTGTGTGGCGACAGAAACAGAGCTCTGGGACTACACAGGAAGGAGGACCTGGGAAGAGGCATTGTTTCTTCTTTTAAAGAATCTTATTTATTTGAAAGGCCGAGAAGTCAGAGAGAGAGAGAAGGGGTGGGGGAGAGTGAGAGAGAGAGAGAGAGAGAAATATCTTACATCTGCTGGCTCACTCTCCAGATTCCTGCAACAGCCAGGGCTGGACCAGGCTGAAGCCGGGAGCCCAGAACTCAATCTGGGTCTCCCATATGGTGACAGGGGCCATCTGCTGCCTCCCAGGGTGTGCATTAACAGGAGGCTGAATTGGAATCAGAGACAGGACTTGAAATCAAAGACTCTGATATGGGCTGCAGGTGTCTGAAGTGGCATCTGAAGTGCTGTGCCAGATGCCAGCCTCAAGGCCTTATTCCTAGGAAAGGGTTGGATTTGCCCGGTCAAGGGGTCTCACTTCCAGACTGCCCTGGTTTGGGAACCATCTACCATAGGAGACGTCTTTGTCCTTTCTCTTTCTAGTGGCGCTTGCAGAATAGACTTGTCTGCTTTAAATTCATAGCAGCTTTATTATTATTATTTATTAATTTCCCTAGGTCAATTTAGGTGAAAAATATATTAGTATTATGCAGTAACAAAGGTCACTTTTCTCTCTATACCTTTCTCCTATCTTTAAAAAATGAACATTTTGCCAGAAGGTTGCAATCTGTTTAATTATAACCCCAAGTGGCTGAGATGCCAGGTTAGTGGGCTAATGCCATTCATCCTCTGAAACTCTGCAAATTGGAGGAATTTATAACAGATTCCCGGATATCCCCAGGGCTAACTTTAAACGTGACTGGGTTGTAAACTCCCTGACTTGACCAACATGAATTGTGTTCATCTGCTCTTAAGGAGATTAGTGGGAGGAGATGATCTTAAACTCCACAGAATAGATATATTTAGATCAGAATATACTTATACCTAAGAAACTGTTGTAAATAAAATTTGGATGTTGATAAGTGTTTTCTTTAGTCATATAATTCATATTTAGGAAATACATCAAGATTCTACTCTGCAAAAACATTGAGGCATTGTCTAAGGGGATCCTACATGAAAAAACTTTGCAAAATCAAAAGAAAAATCTCTAATTTGGAGGAAGTCAAATTTGCATATGTTGGGATGTTTTAAGTGGAGTGGGAATAATAGGTGTGGTTTAGTAGCTCTTCTTTGCTACAAAATATTTTTCTTTCCTCCTTTTCCAAATCATTGCTTGGATATGAGAGATTCTCCTGATTACTGATTAAAATTCAGAACATAAATTGAGTGACTTAAGTGTTATTAAGATATTAAAATGTGCTGAATTGCTCAGTAAAAGTTAGAATGTGAGTAGAATCATCTTTGAAATAGTGTATGAAAAAAAATCTTTTGGATATGCAGATAGGTTCACAGAATGTTTGGTGTTTCAATGAATAAAATAAGTTTCAAAGTGACTTGAGGCAGTAAATATCAATTAAATCCCACAGGATACACATATGCTTATATGATAAAGAAAAGGTTTTGGAGAACAAACCATCCAGGGCTTCTGAATATTTAAACGAGATCATTTCATTGTTCTGCCGTATAATTGTGCTAAATAAAAACATAGTGACTGTGAACAGAGCTCTTTGCAGTGTGTTTGGTTGCTTTGCAGTCAGACTATCTGCTGGGATTCAATGGAAGATACCTGTTTATTCTTTTGCCTGACTGCAGCAGTGCCTCAAATGGAAGATTGCTGGTTGGCATTTAATCCCTGTGGGTTCTTACGGATTTGAGGATTTAATTACCTGCCTGTTCACTTCTTTATGGAGTGGTCAGCCTGTGAAGCCAGCTGCAAGCTGAAAATCACCTAGGAGGAGCAACCGCTGGTTTTTACCCTGAGGATTTTCATTATCGTTAGTAGCTCAAGACATAGTATGTCCCTTTAAAGTTGTTGTTAACAAGAATTTTGGACTGTAGGGAAGGCAAGGAATATATTTTAATGTTAGACAGGAGCTGTTAGTCACTAATGAATGAACTAACGGAGAGGACGACCATAGTTGGATATCTTTTTTGTTCCTCTTCCCGAAAATTCCCAAGATAACCAATTTAGTCTGGAAAGACATTCTTTGGATTACAGGCATTGGTCTTCTCCTATTTAGTGTCAACTTGTTTAAAAACAAATGAAGCAAAAACAAGACAAAGACACCACTAAGAGTTTCAAACTCAGTAGGCCTGCAGGTGTTCTACCCACAGGCCACCAGTTTCTATCATCTACTCCCAACCTGCCTCACTCTGCAGGCCGGGTTGATTTATTTCCCTTCTAACTTCATGTAACAATGATTGTCTGTGCAATTCATTTGGAAATTAATCATGAACCACACGATGACATCTTTCCTATTATATCTTGAGCTGTTCAATTTTTTATGGCTCTGAAACTTTTCAGTTGCCAGGAATCAATTGTGAACTCCTTTCGTGAAGAAACTGTGTCATATTTCTTTGTATTTCTCCCAGTACCAAACACAAGGAACCATTGACAAATTAATTTGGTTTTGTTTTATTTAATGAGGATGCATGATATTCTCAATGTGTGTTCTCCTTTTCTATGGGAGTACTGAAAGGACAGAAGATGAGATACAATCAGTTCATAGGCACAGAGGGATGTTTATTTCTCCATGTAAATTTCTGCAGAATGTTTCAAAAGACACAAATACTTGTAAGGAAACTCGGTAACTGACTCGCAAATGCCTCAGATGTGCCTCTCACTGTCTTCTTTTCTTCACTAGACAGTGAGTAGGAGGAAGGTAAAGGGACAGAAGTAACATATTGGGAATTTATACAGTATTTCTTTTAAATTCTCACAGGTCCAGGGGTAGGAATTGTTATTAGTGTTATGGAAAGCAGGAACTGAGAGTTATGGAGGTCCTAGACAAGGGTACACAGCTGCTGTTGGAGCTTGGATTTTTTTATTTTTCAATTTTTTAAAACTTTTATTTAATGAATATAAATTTCCAAAGTACAGCTTTATGGATTACAATGGCTTCCCCCCCGCATAACTTCCCTCCCACCCGCAACCCTCCCCTTTCCCTCTCCCTCCCCCCTTCCATTCACATCAAGATTCATTTTCAATTCTCTTTATATACAGAAGATCAGTTTAGCATATATTAAGTAAAGATTTCAACAGTTTGCACCCACACAGAAACACAAAGTGAAAAATACTGTTTGAGTACCAGTTATAGCATTAAATCAAAATGTACAGCACATTAAGGACAGGGATCCTACATGAGGAGTAAGTGCACAGTGACTCCTGTTGTTGACTTAACAAATTGACACTCTTGTTTATGGCATCAGTAATCACCCTAGGCTCTTGTCATGAGTCACCAAGGCTATGGAAGCCTTTTGAGTTCACCAACTCTGATCATATTTAGACAAGGTCGTAGTCAAAGTGGAAGTTCTCTCCTCCCTTCAGAGAAAGGTACCTCCTTCTTTGATGACCTGTTCTTTTCACTGGGATCTCACTCGCGGATCGGTTGTCACCGATCAGGGAAAACATATGGTATTTGTCCCTTTGGGACTGGCTTATTTCATTCAGCATAATGCTTTCCAGATTTCTAACAGGGATCACTTTTCAGTTAAAATTTAAACACCTAAGAATAATTATGTGTTAATTACAGAGTTCAACCAATAGTACTAGAACGAAAAAAAATACTAAAATGGATAAAGTATTACATTGTACATCAACTGTCAGGACAAGAGCTGATCAGGTCACTGTTTCTTCCATCCACTGGTTTACTCCCCAGATGGCCGCAATGGCCAGAGCTGAGCTTATCTGAAGCCAGGAGCCAGGAGCTTCTTCCAGGTCTCCCACGTGGGTGCAGGTGCCCAAGGACTTGGGCCATCTTCTACTGCTATCTCAGGCCATAGCAGAGAGTGGGATTGAAAGAGGAGCAGTAAGGACTAGAAGTGGCGCTGATATGGGATGCTGGCGCTTTAGGCCAGGGCTTAAACCTGCTCTGCCACAGCGCCAGTCCCAAGTCCTTTGCCAATTTAACTAGGTTTTCTGTTTTGTTGTTGTGCAGTTTCTTGATCTCTTCATAGATTCTGGTTATTAATCTTCTATCAGTTGCATAGTTTGCAAATGTTTTCTTCCTTCTGTTGGTTTCCTCTTCACTTTCCTGAGTTTCTTTTGCCATACAGAAACTTCTCAATTTGAAATGTAATCCTATTTGTTAATTTTGACTTTGACTTCCCTGTGCCTCTGGAGTCTTTTCCAAGAGCTGTTTGCCTGTGCCAATATTTTGCAGGTTTTCCCCCAATATTCTCTAATTTTTGATGGTATTGGGTCATAGTTTTAGGTCTTTAATCCATTTTGAGTGGATTTTTGTGTAAGGTGTAAGGTAGGGGTCTTTCTTCATACTTCTGTTTGTGGAGATCCAGTTTACCCAGCACCGTTTGTTGAAGAGACTGTCCTTGCTCCAAGGAATGGTTTTAGCTCCTTTGTTAAAAGTTAAGTTGGTTGTAAATGCTTGGATTGGTTTCTGGCATTTCTGTTCTGTTCCATTGGTCTATCCATCTGTTTCTGTATCAGTACCAGGCTGCTTTGATTATAACTGCCCTGTAGTATGTTTTGAAACCTGGTAAAACGTTTCTTTTTGTTGTATAAGATTGCTTTGGTCATTTGGGGTCTCCTGTGTTTCCATATGAATTTAAGCATAAATTTTATAAATCTGAGAAGAATATCCTTGGTATTTTGATTGGTATCACATTAAATCTGTAAATTGTTTTTGGGAGAATGGGCATTTTGATGATATTGATTCTTCCAACCCATGAACATGAAATATTTTTCAATTTTTTTATGTCTTCTTCTAGTTCTTTCTTTAATGTTTTGTAATTCTCACTATAGAGATCTTTGACATTCTTGGGTACATTTATTCCAAGGCATTTGATATTTTTGTAGCTATTATGAATAGAATTGACCTTAGAAATTCTTCCTCATCCATGGCATTGTCTGTGTATTCAAAGGCTGTTGCTTTTTGTGTGTTGATTTATATCCTGCTACTTTACCAAACTCTTCTGTGAGTTTCAACAGTCTCTTAATGGAGTCTTTTGGATTCTCCTATATACAGAATCATGTCATCTGCAAATAGTTTGACTTCCTCTTTCCCAATTTGTATCCCTTTGATTACTTCTTCTTGCCTAATGGCTGTAGCTAAAACTTCCAGGACTATACTGAATAGCAATAGTAAGAGAGGGTTCCAGATCTCAGTGGGGATGCTTCCTGCTTTTCCCCACTCAGTAGGATGCTGGCCACTGGTTTCTCATAAATTTCCTTGATTGTGTGGTGGAATGTTCCTTCTATACTCAATTTTTTTAGTTTTAATCACGAAATGGTATTGTATTTTATCAAATGCTTGCTCTGCATCTGTTGAGATAATCATATGGTTTTTGTTCAGCAGTGTATTAATGTGATGTATCACATTGATTGATTTGCAAATGTTGAACCATCCTTTCATACTAGGAATAAGTCCCACTTGGTCTGGGTGGATTATCTTTCTGATGTGTTGTTGGATTCTATTGGCTAGAAATTTGTTGAGGATTTTTTCATTTATGTTCATCAAGGAAATTGGTCTGTAGTTCTCATTTTGCATTGTATCTTTTTCTGGTTTAGAAAATAAGGTGATGCTGGCTTCATAGAAGGAGTTTGGTAGGATTCCCTCCCCTTCAAATGTTTTCAATAGCTTGAGAAGAATTGGAATTTGTTCTTCTTTAAATGTCTGGTAGAATTCAGCAGTGAATCCATCCGGTCCTGGGCTTTTCTTTGTTAAGAGTGTCTTTTTTTTTTTAAATATTTTTATTTATTTGAAAGACTGAGTAACAGAGAGACATAGAGCCAGAGAGAGAGAGAGAGAGAGAGAGAGAGAGAGAGGTTTTCCATCTGCTGGTTCACTCCCCAATTGGCTACAACAGCCAGAGCTGAGCTGAGCTGAATTTAGGAGCCAGGAGATTCTTCCAGGTCACCCACATGGGTATAGGGGCCCAAGGACTTGGGGCATCTTCTGCTGCTTTCTCAGGTCATAGCAGAGAGCTGGATCAGAAGACGAGCAACTGGGACTTGAAATGGTGCCCATATGTGATGCCAGCACTACAGGCCGAAGCTTTAACCTACTGTGCCACAGTGCCGGCCCCAGGGAAGGTCTTTATTGCTGATTCAATTTCTGTCTTGGTTAAGGTCTACTTATATTTTCTATGTCTTCCCAGCTCAGTTTAGGTAGCTTGTATGTGTCCAGGAATCTATCCATTTCTTCTATGTTTCCCAGTTTGTTGACATACAACTCTTGTATTAATTTCTGATTATTCTTTTTATTTATGTGGTGTCTGTTGTTGCATTTCCTTTTTCATATCTAATTTTATTGATTTGGATCTTCTCTCTTTTTTTTTGGTTAGCTAGGCCAATTGTGTGTCAATTATATTTATTTTTTCCTTATGTTCTAGGGATTCCTGAGTTGTTAATTACCAGTTTCATTCCATTGTGATCAAAGAAGATGCATGTTATGATTTCAGTTTTTTAAATTTGCTGAGACTTGCCATATGGCCTATTATATGGTAATTCCTAGAGAAAATTTCATGAACAGGAAGAATGATTTGTATTCTAGAACTGTAGGATGGCAAGTTCTGTAGATATCCACTAGGTCCTTTTGGTCTGTAGTGTCAAGTAACTCTGTTTCCTGCTGATTTTCTGTCTGGTTGATCTGTCCATTGCTGAAAGTGGGGTATCGATGTCCCCCATTACTGTTGTATTGGAATCTATGTCTTCCTTTAGATCCATTAATATTTATTTTAAATATCCAGGTTCCCTGTAGTTAGGTGCATATATGTTTATAATTGTCACATCTTCCTATTGAATCGATCCCTTAATCACTATACAGTGACCTTCTTTATCTTTTTTAACAATTTTTGTGTTGAAATCTATTTTGTCTGACATTAGTATGGCTACATTGGCATCTTTTTGGTTTCTGTTAGCATGTAATATCTTTTTCCATCCTTTCACTTTCAGTCTTCATGTATCTTTGTTGGTGAGATATGTTTCTTGTAGGCAGCAAGTAGATGCGTTTTGTTTTATGATCCATTCAGGCAGTCTGTGTTTTTTAACTAGAGAGTTGAGGCCATTTACATTCAAGGTGACTAGTAATAAGTGAGGACTTGGCACTGCTATTTTCCCATAAATATTCATATTGTTTACTTTGGATTTCTTTTGTAATTTTACTGGGAGATTTTCTGTCTTCACCTTTTGTAGTGATGACCTCATGTTTCTGTGTTTCTCTGTGTAGCACATTCTTCAGTATCTTTTGTAATGCTGGAAGATGGTGATAAATTCTTTCAATTTCTGTTATGGAAGGCCTTCATTGATTAATGCAAGCTTTGCAAGGTATAGTATTCTGGTTTGACAGTTTATTTCTCTAAGGACTTGGAATATGTCTTGTCATTCTTTTCTAACCTGTAGTGTTTCTGATGAGAAGTCATTTGTGAATCTAATTGGAGTTCCTCTGAAAGTAATCTGGCATTTCTCTCATGCACATTTTAGAATCTTTTCTTTATGTTTTACTGTGTAGAGTTTGACTACAATGTGTTGTGAAGATCTTTTCTGATTATGTCTATTAGGAGTTCTATGTGTTTCCTGTACTTGGGTGTTCCTTTCTTTCTGCAAATTAGGAGCATTCTGTAATTATTTTACTAAAAGTCCTTCTAATCCATTCTGTTTTCCATGTCTTCAGGAACTCCTAAAGACCTGTAGGATCCTTAGATCTCCAACACTGTTTTTTAGTTTTCTATTTTTTTTGTCTGACTTAAATTTCCAATGGTTTGTCTTCTAACTCAGATATTTCTTTCTTCTGCTTCACTGAGTCTGTTTTTATGGCTTTCCACTGCATTTTTAATTTGTTCTATTGAATTCTTTTTTAATTTTTTAATTTATTTGAAAGGCAACGTTACACAGAGAGAGAAGGAGAGGCAGAGAGAGAAAGAGAGAGAGAGAGGTCTTCCATCTAATGATTCACTCCCCAACTGGATGCAATGGCCAGAGCTGTGCCAATCTGAAGCCAGGAGCCTCCTCCAAGTCTTCCATGCAGGTGCAGGGGTCCAAGGACTTGAGCCATCTTCTGCTTTCCCTAGCCATAGCAGAGAGCTGGATTGGAAGTGGAGCAGCGGGGACTTTAATCAGTGCCCATATTGGATGCTGGAACTGCAGGTGGTAGTTTTACCCACTATGCCACAGGGCTGGCCCCTATTGCATTCTTTACTTTCCAAGATTTCATATTGATTTCTCTTTTAGATCTCAATTTTATGGGAGAAATTTTCTTTCATGTAATACATGAATTTCATTAATTTGTGGATTTGCTTCTAATTACTCCTAAGTATTCCTATGATCAATTTTTTGAATACCATTTCTGGCGTTTCTTTATTCTCTTCATCTTTGCATTCTAGTATTGAAATGTTATGGTCTTTTAGGAGTGTCAGGTTGTCTTCCTTATTCTTGTTTCTTGAATTGCTGCGTTTATTATTCAGCATTAGTGGAATACTTGTTGGTTTCTTTTTTTTTTTTTCCTATGAGGGCTTTTATCTTTGGACTATGCCTCTGTGGCTTAGTGGAGTATCCCATTTTTTTCAGTGAATTACCCAGAGGTATGTGGTGGGTGTAGCCAGGGAGATCTGTTCAGTGCTCCTGGGTGAGGAGAGTGTCCAAGGTAACACATAGGTTGGGCTTGGTAAACCTTTTTTTTTTAAATCAGAAGGGAGGTTTGTTCTGCTTTGTTGATTTAGTGTCATGCTCACCTCCTTTCCTCAAAGGAGACCAATGCCTGGGTGCTAGCCCCAGAGGGTACAATATTTGTCCATGTTGCCACAAGGACCACACAGAGGATCTGTGCATTTGTTGGTGTAAGAAGGGTTCCCCCAGCAATGACCCTCATCAGGGAATCAGGGAGCCCTGAGCATGTGGAGTCACGCACTGTGAATGCCCAAAGTCCTAGTCTCACCTTGCACTCTCCCATGTGACCACAGTGTTTTCACAGTCCTGGCACACAAGCCTCCCAGAGTCACAAGCATCCATCCCCCTGTTACTTCTAGCCAGACTCATGTGTCTCCTTTTGGCTGGTTGCTGGGCAATGGGCATGAGCTGGCACAGCTTCTACCTATGTCCAAAATGGCACCCACCTTCTCGGCTTGTTACAGCACACTGGTGCAGGGTGGTCAGGGAGAGAGAGGTGTGCCCCCTTTTTTTCCCTTCTAGTTTGGCAGGTATACTGTCCCCCACAGGGCTCCAAGCTGGCCTATGCCAGGCTCTTCCCACAACTTTATCATCAGTGGCTTGGGCTGCTGCAGACTGGTTTCACCTCACTCCAAAGCTGGAGCTGAGGCCCTCGGCTGCTGGGATCCTGAGCTGTGCGTGTGCACACCCTCCATGTGGTCCACAGTGTTCCTCTAATTTGCATGAAGCTTCCTCTGCTGTTTTCTCTAATTCTTCCCTGAGACTGCACTCTCTCCACTTTTTAAAAACTATCTACTCTTAGACTAGAGCAGTAAGCTCCCTCCCTATTCTGCCATTTTCCCAGAAATTTCTCTGTCTTCTTTCAAAGCACTGTATAGAGACTAAATTACACTTTCCCATTCACCCTCTAAGACTTTCTCCTCAAACTCTGCTCTTGGATCCCCAAAAACTCTCAGTTTATTGCTGCCTGATTCATGCATTGTTTTCTCATACTCTAAAATTTTAATATGCCTCATTTTTTTTCTTTTAAAAGCAATGTTTTTAAAAGTGAGTCTGCATCATCACAGAGGTGTTGTGAAAAAGGTTGGTCTCAGACTCAATGAGTCAGCATTTTACTTTAGAAAATTGTTACTTAATGAAGTATTATCTCAAGAAATAGTTCATAAAGCGAACTCACTCCCTGGAAAAATGCATTGTTTTTTAGATAATTCACTACTGTCAATTATATTTGAAGACAAAAATGTTTCACACTAGAGAAAGACTTAGTATTAAAGAAGTCACTGGATCACCAAAATCAAAGACAATCCACAAAATTTTCTGTAGTATGTTGAATACAAATGGAGTACACTATACTTTTTATGCAGAATAAAACTGTCATAAATCTGCTTCTGTGTCTTCTAACATTTCCAGAGAAAAACTGATTTTCTGTACAAAGGATGAAAATGTGCAGAGCATTCAACTGCCAAAACAGTCACTTCTACAGTCACGTACATACCCTTCTATATCTGAAAGATTTTTTTTTTTTTTGACAGGCAGAGTGCACAGTGAGAGAGAGAGACAGAGAGAAAGGTCTTCCTTTGCTGTTGGTTCGCCCTCCAATGGCCGGCGCGGCCGGCGCGCTGCGGCCGGCGCACCGCACTGATCCGAAGGCAGGAGCCAGGAGCCAGGTGCTTTTCCTGGTCTCCCATGGGGTGCAGGGCCCAAGCACTTGGGCCATCCTCCACTGCACTCCCTGGCCACAGCAGAGAGCTGGCCTGGAAGAGGGGCAACCGGGACAGACTCCGGCGCCCCAACCGGGACTAGAACCCGGTGTGCCGGCGCTGCTAGGCGGAGGATTAGCCTAGTGAGCCGCGGCGCCGGCCCTGAAAGATTTTTCTTCCTTTTTATGTTCTTTCTCTAGACTAGAAGGTAGTCCTTTGAGAAAAGGATAATGTATCTGAAATAAAATTTTTGAAAAGATTGGTTTTTTTATTTGAAAGGCAGAGTTAAAGGGAGGATTAGAGAGAGAGAGAGAGGTCTTCCATCCAGTGCTTCACTCCCCAAATGGCTGCAGTGTCCAAGACTGGGCCAAGCTAAAGCTATAGGCATAGAACTTCCTTCGGTTCTTCCCTGTGGGTGGCAGGGACCCCGGTACTTGGGTCATCTTCTTCTGGTTTCCCAGATGCATTAGCAGGGAGCTGGATCAGAAGTGGAGCAGCTGGCATTCAAACTGGTGCCCATATGGGATACCCACGTTGCAGGTGGCAGCTTGACCTGCTATGCCACAACCCAGGCCCTGAAATAACTTTTGAATAAACTCTTTGCTGAGGATGCTGGGGTGTTTCTGCTTCAGTTTCCATAAGTTGGAGAGTGATTGCTCCGCAATTTAGGAAGAACAGGGTCTTAGCTTAATGTCTAAGTGATTGTGCCCAGGTTTTCTGTATGGAAAATGAGCAGGCTGGGATGTCTAATTTCTGAAATCTTTTCCTGCTGTACATTTTGGAAAGGACCAGGGGTAGTTTTGCACATGTTTTCCTTGTGAGAACATATTAATATTGTAAGGAATCTTCTACACTTTTATCCATTTGTTTTTATTTATTTGGAAGGCAGAGAGACTAAGAGAGATAAAGAAACACACACACACACAGATGATGGACAGAGATCTTGCATCTACTGGTTCACTCCCTAAATATCCACCACAGCTTAGCCTGGGCTATGCCAACATCAAGAGGCCAGAACCCAGTCTTGGTCTCTCACATGAGTAGCAAGGACCCAAGTACTTCACCCATAACCTGCTGCTTTCCTGGGTGCTGAGTAGCAACAAGTTGGATTGAGAACTAGAGATAGGCCTTGAACCCAGGCACCCAGATATGGGATTTGGGGGTCCCAACAGGTGTCAAAACTGCTGTGCTAAAGGCGGCCCTCTAAGGAATCTTTTGTATGTTCACTGTGAAATAATATGCACATTTCTGCTAAGAGAAGACACAGAAAGGAAACATAAAATGGATCATTTGCACTTAAACTGCTTAAGTAAGATGGAAATTACTTGCTTCTTTAAGTGAATCAGCATTTTCACTTGGAATCTAGTGTGTCATCATGCATTTCTTAAGTTAATCACTTTAGCAAAATGGCTCTGGAGGTGGGTAGGCCAAAGTTAGCAGAACAAAGTAGTTAAAAAAGCCCTACCAATCCCTGTAATGTGTGTATGTTTGAATTAATGTTTCTTTGGGTAATGAATTTGGCCAGCATTTCAGAGCAGATCAACTAGAAGTTAAAAAAACTGGCAGGCTCTCTTTCCTGCCCCTTGTTCTGCTCTTTAGAGACATGATCTTGAATTTTTTTTTTGATATGCAATATCCATCAGTAAGAGAAAATGAGAATGCTCTCCCAAAATAGATCTCAAGGGACAATATTAATTAGGGAAGAGTTGATCATTAGAAAAAAGGCATGGAAACCTTTTGATGATTTTGAATTTGAGAGGCCGCTGTGGGGCCACACATGATAGATTATTATAGATTATTTATTATTATTATAGATTATTATTTATACTTAAAATATGGCAAAGAACTCAAACTGTCATGTTAACCTGCCATTTTTTCCCCTGGTTGAGCTTGCATTGTGAGTTCTTCAATCCAGGTATCTTTCTAGAGCTTTTTCTTTTCTTTTATTTATTTATTTATTTATTTATTTTTGACAGGCAGAGTGGACAGTGAGAGAGAGAGAGAAAGAGAGAAAGGTCTTCCTTTGCCGTTGGTTCACCCTCCAATGGCCGCCGCGGCTGGCGTGCTGCGGCCGGCGCACCCCGCTGATCCGATGGCAAGAGCCAGGTACTTATCCTGGTCTCCCACGGGGTGCAGGGCCCAAGCACTTGGGCCATCCTCCACTGCACTCCCGGGCCACAGCAGAGAGCTGGCCTGGAAGAGGGGCAACCGGGACAGAATCTGGTGCCCCGACCGGGACTAGAACCCCGTGTGCCGGCTCCGCAAGGCGGAGGATTAGCCTAGTGAGCCGCGGCGCCAGCCCCTCTAGAGCTTTTTCAAAGCTATTTTACTTTTAGGAGATTTTAATTTAATATAACAATAACCAGTAAATCTAATTAGGCATCCATAATCTAGAATTCATTGTAATTTGTTGAAGAGCAGGGAATGTATGAAAAGGGTGGGTTGAAACTCTTCTGCCCTTCTTCCATGTCCCTCGCCTAGCTTCCGTGACTGGGGCTTTAACTTGTGCATTGAGGATGGCTACACGTTTCATTCAAGAGTGAATATTGGGAGATGTGAATTTCCTTATTTATTACTGGAATAAAATTAATGGAAATTCAATATTTTCTTTCCAAACCTCCCTGCAAAGATAACTGTTCTCTTGCCTTAGTCACAGGAGTGAAGAGTGACTTTCTGAGTTAGAGTTTGTATCAACTGTATAGCAACCAGAAAGCAGATAAAATGTTTTTCTTTGCCACTCTCATTCTTCCAGTAACCAAGTATGTGGTTTCTCAGTCATAATCAAGTTGACATTAATTCAGGTAGGAAAAGCAGAAGGGAAGAGTGTGTCTATTAGTATGGCTTCCTATACATAAAGTTTGCACGTAGAGGTTTTCTTTCCTATATGATTCATGGCAAGGAATTCTCATCCACTGAGATAGTAAGGAGGTGATAACTATCCTTCCAAAGGGATGTAGTATACAAAGTTAGTTCAGTGCAAATTGTCTCTTTTCATATCGAGACTATAGTCCTTTCCAGGAGTGGAGGTGGGGAATGGAATTCCATTGCAGTGGAACATATTACAAGGCTTTAAAAGCTAAATTAACATGGTTGCCCAGCTGCCTGTTTTGACAGTTGGGAGCCACACATATTTTCCTTCCTTGTCTCAATGATTCTTTGCGGCATGTTGTGAGATATATAAAGCTAGCTCTGCGCAGGGATGGTGGTTATGCCTGGAATAAACATGTGCAGTCTGCCCACATTTTTTTGGTGTAGATTGCTTGGTGATCTCATGGCTGCTTTTTAGTGCTGTGCTTAACTTTCTCTAGTGTGAAACATTCCGTCTGCAAATGCATTTGGCACTTGCTGATCGCAGAGTTAACTGAAAATAGTGCATTTTTTCCAGGCGGTGATTTGCTTTGATCATGAAAGGACGTTTCCTGGGCTTGGCTCTGAGATAGTAGGAAAAGAAAAATGATTATCACAAGTGCAGTTTTGATGTCCACCTTTGGATGAGCACTTCACAAATGACTGCTGTATACTGAAAATATGTTGAAGGTACACAAACTCAGGAGGGAAGTGTATTTTATTTTTAGAACCTGAAAATCTTTGGAGCTAAGTAACTTAAAGGAAAAATGAAAGAGTTTGACATTTTGTAACTATGTCCTCTTAAACTAATACTTACAAGCCACTAATCCTGTACTGTCATTTTCAGAAAGGGACTAGAGGAAAGTTGGCCAGGACAAAACACGCTGCCATATTGGAAAGTCAAGAAGGGAAGTTGGAAACCTTTTGCTTCTAACTGGACTCATTTATTTAAAATAGACTTTTGTTTTTCATTTGGATTACATAAGCACTACGTTCTTCATATAAAAATGATATTAAAACGTAAAGTTTATCCACCCTTCCCACAGACCATCTGCTTCCCAAATCCTGCTCCCCAGCCCTCTCTCAGCCATTGGCGATGCAGATAAGAGAGTGTGTGAGAAAACACACACACACACACACACACACAGATGCCTGCAGTAGTGACAGGAGGCTAGTGTTCCTAGAAGGCAGTGGCTGAGGGAATCAGCATCAACAGACACGAAGCAAAGCATCTTGCACGTGGAGACACATTTCACGCACCAGACGTAAGAGACTTCGTCCTCATTCTTCTCATCTCCAGAGTCATCTCGTGCCTCTGACTTCCAGGTTGTTTCATACAGCTGTTGCCCAGGCCTTCCAGACTGCAGTGATGTTTAAAGAGTCCTTAGTGATGTCAAAGCACTCCACAGATTCCTGGGGACTGTGTGAGAGCTTGCTTGATTTCTTTGGGTATCTTCTTGGGAACCCTTTGGCCACCCTTAAATTGCATTTTAAGCAAATTTAACACCTGTTCTGTTTGTGGCAGGTCTAGCAAACCTTCAATAGTCTTCATGGGTATGTTTGCCAGTACCTAAATAAATGGTGGAATAAGAGATTGTCATGCAGCCAGCAGTTAAATGCACAGAACTCACTCAGCGTACAGCTGTAGACCTCTCTGAATCTGCATGCACTCTGGCTCCTCACTGGTTGGCTGTGTATAGCACTGAATTGTCTGCTAAGAAGATACCTTTATTGGTTGAGCAGATCTTTTCTTATCCTTAGATCATAGGGGAGTTATATGAGTATACATAAAGTTATTTGTTATCTATTGCTTATTATCTGCTATTGTGTAACAACTTGCACAAATGCCAATGGAATCAAGCAATCAGTTTCTAATATTCACAGCCTCTTGAATTAGGAATTTGGGCAGAGCATGGTGTCAATGTCTTGTCTCTGCTCCATGAAGACAGACTAGAAATCTGGGGCTAATATTAACAAGAGACACATGAGGGGACTTCACAATGTTCATGGAAACATTTTGATGCAAACAATTTTGAAGCCTAGGCATATAAGGGATCTTCAAAATGTCCATGAAAAATGTGTGTTATGAGAGAAGTATGCATAAATTTCAAAGTATTTTTGTACCAATTCTATGTTCTAAGAACTTTTTATAAGTACCTTGTATTAAGTCACATGTCTGGTAATTCATGCTGGTTGTTGGCTGGGCCTGAGCTGGGGCTGTCAATCAGATCCCTAATGGTATCTCTATGTGGCCTAGGCATCCTTAGAGCAGGTGTTAGGTTCAAGGTTTTTTTTTTTTTTTTTTTTTTTTTTTTTTTGACAGGCAGAGTGGACAGTGAGAGAGAGACAGAGAGAAAGGTCTTCCTTTGCCGTTGGTTCACCCTCCAGTGGCCGACATGGCCAGTGCACCGCGCTGGTCCGAAGCCAGGAGCCAGGTGCTTCTCCTGTTCTCCCATGCGGATGCAGGGCCCAAGAACTTGGGCCATCCTCCACTGCACTCCCTGGCCACAGCAGAGAGCTGGACTGGAAGAGGAGCAACCGGGACAGAATCTGGTGCCCCGACCGGGTCTAGAACCCGGTGTGCTGGCGCCGCAGGCGGAGGATTAGCCCATTGAGCAGCGGCGCCAGCCAGGTTCAAGGGTTGTATTCCAAGAGGCAGGCCTAGGCTTGGATACTGGTTCAGTGAATTTCAACCTATTCTGTTGTCCAGTTTCAAGAAGGAAAACATGGACCCCATTTCCCTATGGGAAGTAAGTAAATACCTGGAGGCTATTTGTTGTTCAACTTCCTTAAGTATGAACAGAGTATGTAATATATTATTCATTTATTTCTTCCACATGAGACACAAATAATATCTTTATATGGTATTATAGCAAGTCACCCTACTTAGAAGTAGTCTGAAAGCTGCCTTCCTTCCTCCATCCCCATACTTAGTACCATATTACATTTGCTGTTTTGTAATTCACTTTTTTATACAACTTTCAATATCAAGGTTTTTTTTAAAGATTTATTTTATTTCTTTGAGAAATAGTTATATATATAGAGAGATGGTTCTTCTATCTGCTGGTTCACTCCCCAAATGGTTACAATGGTCAGTGGCTGGGACTGGACTAGGCTGAAGCCATGAACTTGGAGCTCCTCAAGTTCTCCCATGTGTGTGGTAGGGCCCAGGCAGTGGGGGCATCTTCTGATGCTTTGCCAGATACATTATCAGGGAACTGGATCACAAGTGGAGCAGCTGGAACTTGAACCAGCACTCCTGTGGGATGCTGGCTTCACAGCTGACAGCTTAATCTACTGCCCCACAGTGCTGACCCCCAAGACTGAGTTTTTAATATAAGTTTATCTTTCCACTTTTTATGGCCTGGGTAGCATCCTATTGTATGGCATATGCACTTATTTACTTGGTCTTTACATGGACATTTATTTATTTTATATTTAAATGACACCTGTGTTTAGTTGATACTAAGCACTGAAGTATCAACTCACAGACTTTTCCTAACTTTCTGACATAGAGATTTATTATCACTTATTTATGGATAATGAGATGCAAGAATAGAGAAGTTGAATTAACTTGCCCAAGGTCAAAGGGCAACAAATAGTGGAGCCCTCAGAGTACACTCCTTTAACCATCTTTTGTCTTAGTGTAATCATAGATTCTGATCTTACTGTGTTTCCAGCGTAAGGAGTGATGTTGTAGAGTAAGTGGACAAGCTAAGTTGTTTTTCCAGTTAAGTGCACAAGCTATAGTGTCATCCTCAGGTACTCTTGGGAGCCTTTTTCCCAGCAGAGGTGGCTGTGCTGTGAGGGTCAGGAAGCTGAGATGTTAGGAGTCTTCACTTGTCTGGGGACTGTAAATGCTAAGTCGTGGAGTGCTTTTGGTCAAGAGAGGAGACTGAGATTCATCCCATAAACATTGCTGGTAAATGTCCCGAGGAAGAACAGAATGAACGAGTGAATCTGATTTCCCAGGCTCCTGTAAATTGTTTTCATTTCTTTTCTCATTACATGTGCTGACTCTTTTCCTCCTCTTTTCTAAACAGCAGAAATCTACAGCTTTGGGGTCTGCAGGGGCCCAGATGGAGGTTGGTTATATTGCCTGGACTTGTAGGCAGCGCTAACTTGCTCTGCTCATGCCATCCCTTCTAGGACAGTGCACATGTGTGGAGAGAGCCTGAGCTCTCTGACCAGCACTGCTTACATTTTTTTTTCCTAACTGGATTTTGTTTTTGTAAAATACATATAAGATACAATGTATCATCTTAACCAATATTTAAGTATATAGATATTGTACTGTGGGATTAAATAGAGTTCATACCACTGTACCCTTTTTCTTAAAGAACTCCCAAATTGTGTCAGCTTCTGGCCTAACAAAGCCTAGAACTCTCTCTGTTTGCAGGACAGATTATTCCTTATAAGTGAGTTGCTAAGCCAAAGACCTACTTATTTTTAAGTTTTGCTAATGACCTCTGCTAATGTTATGTAAAGCTTTGCTTCACACGAAATTCTAATTACTTTGCCAATACTAATTTGTTTCTTACTGCATACGAAAAGTAGATATTATTCCATTTTCAATTGAATAAACTGAGGTATAGCAATGTCACAGTTCACAAAGAAAAATATTTCCCTATCACCTTCTTAAAAGGTTTCATCAACTTTTTTAACCAGTGACTGCCTATCACTGAATATTTTAATATTTTAAGGAATCTAACAAGGAAAGCATTTGGATCTATATATCATATTTTGGGAGGTCTTGAACACACTTTTGTATAATTATTAACTTATACAAATAATAATATAGTTATATATAAAATATAAAATAATATTTTTATGCAAATTTTAATTACTTAGATATTTAACTGCCTCTTTCTTTTTTCTTTTCCCCAAATTCTTGATGCCTGAAGATGAAGGATGTGTACAAGTCCAGGTGGACTTCTGTAGTGTGAGAGAGGTCACTGGGTAGTTCTACCATGGCTTATTCAGATTTTGAGGAGTGGCAGAAAGTAGAGATGCTATATGCTGTGGTTTGAATGTGTCTCCTAAAAGTCCACGTACCAGAAAGTTCATCTCCAGATTCAAATGTCGATAGCAATGGAGGTAGGGCCTTTGGGAGGTAATTAGCCTTCGTGGGACTGGTGAGGGTTGGGCCCCCATGATGGCACGAGGGGCTTTGTAAGAAGAGGAAGAGCTTGCTGTTAGCACAGCTACTCTGTTCCATCATCTGCTGCCCTCTGCCATGATAGGATGCAACAAGAAGGCATCAGCAGATGCAGGTGCCATGCTCTTGGACCTCCTGGTTCCCAGGGAGACAAGTAAATTCTTTGTAAATTACCCAGACTCAGGAAATTTTGTGGCAACAGAAAGCAGATGAAGACCTTACACAAAAATGTAATGGCTGTTTTCAAGAGTCACAGCAAATTAATTTACTGGATGAGGCATTTTGTTCCATGTTGTCCAGACACAATATGAGAACATAATCCTTTTACACGTAGATCCTATAAGAAAGAAGGCCTTTACAAAACAAGCCCTGGAACAATATGTTGTTATTTGCATGGGAATTTTGCAGTTTTTGTACATTAGATACTTTTAAGCTCCAAATTCCCAACTGTTTTGCTCAGTGTGAGAAGTGAAAGAATACAGAGAACCATGAAACTTGAGCTTCAGGAGAGGCCTCAGGATGGGTTCAGAGTGTTTAGTGTGGAAATTTTCATCATAGCCAAGTGGCCGACAAGAAATCATGGTCAATGACAGCAATCACAATAAAGCCTGAGTTCTCTGGAGAAGGGTGGAAGTGACCGTTGAGAAGCCTTTAGTCATAAGGCCAGTGGTGACCCACTGGAAACATTCCCATTACCCTAGGCCGCTAAGAAGAGACCTCAGCCTTTAAGGAGAGAACGCTCAAGGGTAAGACGTTGGTGTTGCCTGAGCATGTGGGGCATGTACCATGAGGTCTCCTGATCTCAGTCGAGGCCAAACCATTTAAGGCACCCAGTGCAGCAGATAAAATAATCATAAAATTTCTCTATCAAACACAGGCTTTTCCAAGCCCCTTGTGCAGTTCAGTATAACTTGTGTAATTATAAAAAGACAGCGGGTAGACACAACATGAAAAGTAGTGGTAGCACAGTAGTAGGAACAGTAGCAATTAAGGCAGACAGCTTTGTGGATTACAAAGGGAAGCTAAGTGGATTCAGATGAAAAAAAAAAAAAAAAAAAACAACCATAGCCAGCACTCTGCTGGAGATGCTGCTGCATGTACCTTTCATTAGGAACAAGGAAGGCAATAATTTATTAATTAAAAATAAATAGGCAAACATAGCCAAAATCTAAAGCTAAAGGAAGTAACGTAACCAGCAAAAGTTTTGACACTCCGAAGTTGATGTTGTCAGAGACAACTTGCTGGGTGGGCATTTGGCACAGCAGTTAGACCCCACTTGGGATGCCCACACCTCATATTGAGTGTCTGAGTTCAAGTCCTCTTCCTGATTCCAGATTTCTGCTAATGTGCTCCTTGGGAGGCAGCAGGTGATGGCTCAACTGGTCGTGTGCCTGGCACCCATGTGAGAGACCCAGATTGAGTTATCATCTCCTAGCTTCATAGGTTGAAGACATTTGGCGAGTGAACTAGTAGATGTGATATTTCTGTCTGCCTGTGTGTGTCTGCCTTTCAAATTAAATAAAAATACATATACATTAAAAAAAAAAACCCTTTCTTGGCCGGCGCCGTGGCTCACTAGGCTAATCCTCCGCCTAGCAGCGCCGGCACACCGGGTTCTAGTCCTGGTTGGGGCGCCGGATTCTGTCCTGGTTGCCCCTCTTCCAGGCCAGCTCTCTGCTGTGGCCCGGGAGTGCAGTGGAGGATGGCCCTGGTGCTTGGGCCCTGCACCCCATGGGAGACCAGGAAAAAGCACCTGGCTCCTGGCTCCTGCCATCGGATCAGCACGGTGCGCCGGCTGCAGCGCGCCGGCCGCGGCGGCCATTGGAGGGTGAACCAACGGCAAAGGAAGACCTTTCTCTCTGTCTCTCTCTCTCACTGTCCACTCTGCCTGTCAAAACAAACAAACAAACAAACAAACAAACAAAAACCCTTTCTTTAAGACAGAATCACTATTTTCACGTGTAATTAGAAGAAAGCAGAAATTTGGCATTAAATGAGAAGACACTCATCACTGGTAACACATTAAGTATCTAATGAAATTGGATTAGATTGTTCCATATCGTTACACTAGTTCATAGTTAATTTCTTTATAATTTTCCTTGCTAAAAATATAATTTTGATAAAGAAGTAAAAGCAGCTGTACTGTTTAGACCATCTGAAATTTCTATTTTTGTTTCTCTTGTGTTTTGGGGAGGAGAGAACGATTATCTTCTAGGCCCTAAGACAGGAAGATAACAGTTGTAAAACTGACCTTTGAAAAAAGACTGCTTTTCAGATGTGAATACACGGGCATTGCGAAACCCCTCATTACACTGGTTCACAGGATGTTGGAAGCCTACTGATACAGCATCATCTGCTGTGGCTGTACCCTGAAAATTAGTGTTAGCATTAAAGGTAGTTGGTGTTGCAACTTTGGGTAGCCTATGATTTTTGTCCAAGAGATAAGTCAGTACATAACATGAAAAAGGCAACTTTAACAATTACCAGCTTAGTTACTACCATTTTCTAGTGTATGATATTCAACTTTTGCAAAATATTACTGAAGAATATTGATATTCTCAACCTAATATTTGCTAGTGGCTTCCTAAACTCTAACCATTCATGCAATATATTCCCTACTCTGTATTTTCCTAAAACTGTTCTGTATTTCTTCCAAAGTAACTATTTACAATCTAATTCTATTGTGGATTTTTATATAACTAAAAGGTAAGTCACTGTAAATCTATTTAGACCTTAAATCACTAACTGTAATTTGGCCCATGAAAGCGATCTTCACATTTTGTTTTTTTTTTTTATTCCTGCATCAAATCTATCCCAATATGGTAAGCAGACAATTCTTTCAGCTTTATTAATATGTATGGCCTTCTCCAGCTAAGTTTAGTTTCCTCAAATTTATGGTAGTAGCTGGCATTAGGAATGAAATAAACAGGTCTGCTTAGCTCTGCAGAAAATAAAATAAAGTGTAATTTCATCAACTTTCTTTGAGTCGTTAGCTCTAAATGCAACCCTCATGCTGCAAGGTTAGTGTATGGCTGACGTTAAATCATCGAGGGCCCTGGCTGAAACATGTTGAATTATGTATTTAAGAGTGCTCACACATTATCTCCACATAGAATAAAACAAAGTAATCAGATTTCCACTTTATTTCTCTGCCAGAACTTGCGGTACTGCTTTGCACTTGCTAGAGGGAATTTGGCAACGTGCTATTCTCCTCAGGCCTGTTTTCACACGATAGCAATTCCACTGAAGTGCAGTGTAAAAGTATTTATTAAAAGCAGTTCCCCTCTGGCACTTGGAAATGAAAGACAATACGAGTGTGCTGTTTTGCTCTCTGGGAAGGGTTCACATTTTGTGAGCTGATGAAAAAGTTTAGTGTATCATACCCTTAAATGTCTATGCTTGCCCTTGGAGAGGAAAACAGCAGGAGTTTCCAAAAGTTCTTTCACAGCGTCTGATAACAATGCCCAGCATCTAGGAGCAAGGATAGGGGTAGTTCAGGTGCCTCGTCTTTCTCAGCCCTTTTACATCTAACCGCTGGTTCTCGCCACCTGAAGGATTCCTGCTTTGCTACCATCATTTCCCATCCCAGCCTCCCAGCACTGAAGACCATCATGATTATTGGATGTATATGTATGGCCTCCTTTTATCAGCCATTGGGATCTTGAATTAGTCTTGTTGATAGAATCAAAATACGAAGGATATCTGAAACAAGCTGCAGCTCCCATGTGCCTGTTGAGGTTCAGCTTTTCGACCGTGGAATTGTTTAGGCTTCCTACCTGCTCTCTGGCTTCTGATTCTCTGGCTAATTTTTCATTTATTTATTTATTTGACAGGCAGAGTGGACAGAGAGAGACAGAGAGAAAGGTCTTCCTTTTGCCCTTGGTTCACCCTCCAATGGCCGCCGCGGCCGGCACGCTGCAGCCGGCGCACCGCGCTGATCCAAAGCCGGGAGCCAGGTGCTTTTCTGGTCTCCCAGGGGTGCAGGGCCCAAGTACTCAGGCCATCCTCCACTGCACTGCCGGGCCACAGCAGAGAGCTGGCCTGGAAGAGGGGCAACCGGGACAGAATCCGGCGCCCTGACCGGGACTAGAACCTGGTGTGCCAGCGCCGCAAGGCGGAGGATTAGCCTAGTGAGCCGCGGCGCCGGCCCTCTGGCTAATTTTTCCCCGAGTCCTGGCTAAGCCCCTCAGCTTGCTCGCTCTCTCACTCACTCACTCTTGTGACTATTGAAGGAACTCTTGCAATCTTCCAACTTGAAGCCATGTGTGCTGAATTCAGCTGTAATACTCCACTTTTTGGCTTGGTGTGCTGGGCCTATCCGAATCAATGTGAGTCCACCTAGCACTGGTATGGTCAGTCCTATGAATGAGTAATCAGCCCTATTCTTGAGTCAGTAGCTACAGGCTCCTCTGCCAGTTCTTACTTGTTCAAGTTTCTCTTTCCTTACAGCTAGACTACATTACTTTAGTTCACAAATGCCTCTTACTTGAGCTTGCACTATGACAGGCTCAAAGAGTTCTTGGTAAATGAGTCGTGCTTGGTAATACATACATTTTTTGGTGGTTTATCTACCAAAGGATGAGTTAAAACAATGCAATTGCAATAGCTCTTGTTAATCCTCTTTAAAAACAATTATTAATTAAGTTTCTTGTGTTATCTTGTTCATCCCCCTCCCCCCCACCCTTCACTCCTTAAGCAAAAGTTGCACTGGGCAAAGTTAAAAACTTAAGGAAGACTTTAATCAATGTGATTGCAATAGAAGATAGAGGACAGAACTAAGTCGAATTTCAACTCCAGTAAAAGACTGGTGGGACTTTTAATGCAGGCGTGAGAGGGAGAAAATAGGCTGCTAATGCTTACCAGTGTGCTTCACCCAAAGGAAAAGTAAACAGTCTTGTATTTTGGTGACAGGAGATAGTTTGTAAAAAAATATTTAAGGTATATAGATTTCATGCATTACACATAGACAGATTTAGGAACATAGTGATACTTCCAACCCTACTTTCCTTCCCACCCACACTCCAGTTCGGCACATGCTCACTCGGACTTACCCCTAATGGTAGAGTTAGAAACGTGCCAGGGGGCATCCTCCTCCCTCCTGTTCCCACTCTTAATTTTTTTTTTTTTTTTTTTTGACAGTGGGAGTGGACAGTGAGAGAGAGACACACAGAGAGAAAGGTCTTCCTTTGCCGTTCCAATGGCTGCCGCGGCCGGCGCCACAGCAGAGAGCTGGCCTGGAAGAGGGGCAACCGGAACAGAATCCGGCGCCCTGACCGGGACTAGAACCCGGTGTGCCAGCGCCGCAGGTGGAGGATTAATCTATTGAGCCATGGCGCTGGCCCCCACTCTTAATTTTTGAAAAGATCTATTTTCAGTTAATTTTATACTCATAAGATTAACCCTACACTAAGTAAAGAGTTCAACACATAGCAAGGGCTGGTGACACGAGGTGCTTTGACCGTTAGGACAAGGTGTTGGCAGAAGTTGGGCTCCTGCTGTCCCACAGAAACTGGGAGCGGCATAGCCCTGGTGATGCTGTTAATGCTTGCCTTTCATCTGTGGCCCCAGGGAGCCTGTGAAAGACATTCCTGGGTTTAGAACTTGCAAGAGACTTCTAGAATGATTGGTACACATTGCAAAGTGAAGGAGAAATAACTGCATGATTAAAAATTTTCCAGTACAAATGCTCTAAGAGAAAAGGGAGGTCAGAGCTTGAGTCAGAAAGAAACGTACTTGAGGTATATTCAAGCTGAGGGCAAAGGTAAGGCAATCGCACATCCTCCTCTCCCCCTCCCCACCTTTGTCCTTGTCCTGTCCCTTCTCATCCCTCCCGATTGCCTCCTCTAGCCTCCCATACCCTCTTCTTTCTTTCTTTCTTTCTTTCTTTCTTTCTTTCTTTCTTTCTTTCTTTCTTTCTTTCTTTCTTTCTTTCTTTCTTTCTTTTCTTCTTTGGGTTTTAGAAGCTGATTATTTCCTTTTCCTTCCAAAGGTTATTTATTTAACATTTTATACTATATTTATTTAAAAAAAACTCTTTTCATCATCATGTGATTTGTTAAGCTTATTTGTGGATTACTTTAATAGTACAAAAGAGGTGTTAAAAATCTTCAACATACCCACATCATACTTATCACAATCAATGCTAGTAATTTTCTTACTAGGGAAGATAACCCCCAGGCTTATGGACTCTGTTTAGCTAGTCAGAGTCACGGCTGGTGTTGTAGCACATGGGGTTTGGCAGCACCATACCACGCCAGTGTCCCATATCAGAGTGTCAATTGCAGCTCCGCTTCCAATCTAGCTCCCTGCTAATGTGCTGGAAAGGTACTGTGCTTGGGCCCCTGTCATCCATGTGGGAGACACTGATGGAGTTGCTGGCTCCTGGCATCAGCCTGGCCAAGCCCTCGCTATTGGAACCATTTGGGGAGTGAACCAGCAGTGGGAAGATCTCTCTCTCTCTCTTTGTCTCTCTCCCCTCTCTCTGTCATTCAGCCTTTCAAATAAATAAACTAATCTTTCTTAAAAAGCAGTCTTTGTTTTGTTCTCTAATATGTATTTGCTTTCTGTGTCAAGCCTGCTTCAGATGGATACTGGGCACATACTCCTCTTGTCTCCTTCCTCTGCTGTCTCCTGTAACTTGGCTTTTCTGCCAGCATTGCCTCTTGTGCTTTGAAATGTCTCTTCTCCTAATGAAGCTTTGCACACCCTGGCTGTCTTACACTTCTGTCGCATTCCTGCTTTTCTTTGCATGTCTGATATTTCATTTCCAGGCAGTCCTTCTCATTTTTATTCAGATGCTCTAAAACTAACAATGCTTTCAAATTATGCCCAGTTAAATCCTCTATCTTCGATTTACCTTGACTGTTGAAGTTGTCATTTTAATTTTAATTCTGTAGAATATAAATTCATTTATTTTTCTGCTTGATTCTTTAAAATTCCTCTGCTGCTTATTAGGTAGGTAGCTCTATGTATTTCTTTATAATTTCAAGCTGTGAATTGCAAATTCACGTTTCTTGTGCCTTTTAAAAGTCTAATCTATCTTGTATCAAATTTGTCAGTAATTATGACTCTTCAGATAAATGATTTTTAATTGGTTTATTATAGTTTGGTAAATATGTTTTGATATCATTGATTTTCTCTGTCAGTCTCATTTGTTTTTATTTATTTCAAGGGCAGAGAGAGATAAGAGGGAAAGAATTCTTTAATCTGCTTATTCACTTCCCAGATGCCTGCAACAGTTAGGATTGGGCCAGGTCAAGGACAGGAGTCAGGAACTCCAACAGGGTCCCTCACATGATCTGTAGGAATCCAAGCACTTGTACCATCATCTGCTGCTTCCCAGGTACTTCAACAGGAAGCCGGAATTCGAAGCAGAGCTGAGATTGGAACTAGGCACCTAGATAGGAATTTGGCTTTCCCAAACAGCATCTTAACTGTTTGGCCAAATGCCTGCCTTTTTCCTCAATCTTCATATCATATTATATGAGTATCCTGTGAATATAATAGTTCTTACATAATAATTCTTTTATGAAAATGCTATTTCTTAAATACTGAATAATGAAGAGTGGAACACGTGGAAAATGTCAGACACACCTATTAGTGAACTAGTTTTATGAATGGCTTTTGTGAAGACATTGCAATCATAATTTGCATCTTTAATGTAGGTGTCTCAGGCACTATTTGCAGTCATGGGTAGTAGCAGTACAAGGAGAATCAGGGCACAGCCTTTGCCTGTGGAGCTTGATCTGTATGGGCTTTTTGGGGTAGACAATACACTAGTAGAAAGGTGTGTAGTACCTTGTCCTTTCTTTCTGGTAATATTCTGTGTGTGATTCATTCTTTAGATCTTGCCTGAAACCTCAAGTAGTGATTAAAACCATGAAAGAGTTGGAACTTAGAATAAGAAACTGGAGCAATATGAAATTCTCTGAGATATTTGATTATTAATTTATTTTGCTTGTAGAGAACATCATCCATTGGGGTTATCAGGACTGAAATTTTCTGGAAGTTAATTGTGTTCTTTTACTACTTAGGATGTTTTATTTCTGATGAATGACTGCATGAATAACTAGTTATTAAGTTAATGCACACTAGAAGTACTTCATGCATTTAATTGAAGAGGTGAAGCCTAAAGGAATTACTTTTTTAAAAATAAAGAAGAACTTTTTGTAAGATAATGTTAATTCTGGGTGAGTATGGCTGCCGATTTCTTGGGAGCACAGCATATTTATAATTCTTGTATTACTTATTTCTTTTACTTCCTTCTGGATATTTTGGCTTTTTTTGTTAACCCCCTTTGAGCCTTCTGATGTTGCTATCATTTCCCCCCCTTCATTTTCACTTCTGAGGCTCAGTGCTGTTTTCTTTTGATGTAAAGAATAACAATAGGCTGTTGGTTGAATATTTTTCAGGTTTATTAATATGTATTATTCTGTTTGTTACCTTTCTCAGTTGTTCCTTGAAATTTACTTTTGCAGCTGCTTCCTGGCAGGCATAGAAATAGACAGCAGTGGTTACCCAAGTTTTAAACTGAGAAGAAGGTGGGAGAAACGTAGCAAGTAAACATACCACTAAATCGGCAAACACATATTTTTCATAATTTAATTTTCTTACTTTGTTCTTATTACTCTGCAGCATTAGGATTATTAAAAGTCATGTTAAAATGGAAAAGAGAAGTAAAAATAATAATTCTGAATTAGCAGAAGTCAGATTAAAGAACAGTGGATTTTTGTGGTGAGGTGTGACTTGGAACGTGGTGGTATCATTTCAGGGAGATGGTCTAGGAAGAAAGCAGGGTGCTCTGAGAACAGGGAGAGATGGCAGAACAGGAGTGGCCTGGGGGAGGAAAATATTGGGGTTACTGTTACACAGTGATTGATGTAGGATGCTGCCAGTACACTTGAGGATTTGAAGGTTATGATTGTAAAACATGAGGAAAATGAAAACTGTGAGAAAGGCATACATCTAGGACAACGTAACTGAGGAAGTTATTCTAGCATCCTTCTGTAGATGGTTGTGGGATAAAATAAGTCATCAATGGAAAGAATGTTACTGCTTCTGAGGGAAACTTGCCAGGGTGTTTTAATTAGACACATTTCTCTCTGTGTTAAGAAACAGTGGTGGGGGCAGGCATTGAGATACAACAGATTGAGTGGCTGCTAGTGATGCCTACATCCTGTATCAGAGCGCTGGTTTGAGTTCCTGCTGTGTGGCTTCCCATGCAGCTTCCTGCTAATTTGTGCCCTGGAAGTCATCAGATGATGGCTCAGGTGCTGGGGCCTCTGTCACTTATGTGGGGGATCTGGATGGAGTTCTTGGCGTAAGGACTGGCCCAGGCCTGGCTGTTGCTAATGTTTTGAGAGTGACTCAGTAGATAGACAGTCTCTCTAACTTTGTCTAGATTTCCATCTCTGTCTCTCTGTCTTTCTTACAAGCAGATGAAAAATAAAAAGCATTCAAAACTCTTAAAAATGGAGATGATAACTGAGACTTAATCAGTATTTAAACCAAACAGTTTGATGTTTCCAGTTGAGATATATCTGAGAAATATTTACATCTTAGACTTTCTTTTTTTCTTTTTCAAATATTTATTTATTTGAAAGTCAGAATTACACAGAGAAGGAGAGGCAGAGAGAGAGAGAGAGGGGTCTTCCATCTGCTGGTTCACTCCCTAGTTGGCCACAACAGCCAGAGCTGCGCTAATCTGGTCAGGAGCCAGGAGCTTCTTCCAGGTCTCCAAGGACTTGGACCATATTGTACTTCTTTCCCGGGCCATAGCAGAGAGCTGGATCAGAAGTGGAGCAGCTGGGACTCTACAACCAGAGCCCATATGGGATACCAGCACTGCAGGTGGCGGCTTTACCCGCTTCGCCACAAAATGCTGGCCCCTTTATACATTCTTTCAACATTCCTTGATTTTTTTCACTTGTGTGCTCATCCTGTTGAGACTCTAGTCTGTGCCAGACACTAAAAGCAATGACTCGAGAGAAACACATTGACAGAGCAAGAGTAGACCTCAATAATTCATTCTAAACTGAATTGAGATTGTCTAAAGTATCTGGCAGTGATCCTAGAGATAAACTATTTTAAGAAAATATAATCTGAATGTTTGTGTTAGAAATGAAATTAGCGTTTTTTGTTTAATCATATGCTGTGTTAATGGTTGATGACATTTATAATTCCTTTATATTCTCTTTTTCAATTATGTTGTAGACTTGAAAAAATAGACATGTGTGTTATAACTTTTATAAATCAAGCACTTAGCACACTTTCTGGGACAGAAAGTCAGTAACTATTTGCTAAATGAACAAGTGAAAGTTCAGTACTCATAGTTGGTTAGGAAATAAGCTGTAACTCATCCTTTTTAGCAGCAGTAAGACTAATGATTGGCCAGTGCGGTGGCTCAATAGGATAATCCTGCGCTTGTGGCTCCAGCACACCGGGTTCTAGTCCTGGTCGGGGCGCCGGATTCTGTCCCGGTTGCCCCTCTTCCAGGCCAGCTCTCTGCTGTGGCCTGGGAGTGCAGTGGAGGATGGCCCGAGTGCTTGGGCCCTGCACCCACATGGGAGACCAGGAGAAGCACCTGGCTCCTGGCTTCAGATCGGCATGGTGCGCTGGCTGCAGCGTGCCAGCCATGGCGGCCATCGGAGGGTGAACCAACAGTAAAGGAAGACCTTTCTCTCTGTCTCTCTCTCTCACTGTCCACTCTGCCTGTCAAAAAACAAACAAACAAACAAACAAAACCAAAAAAGGACTAATGATTGTCCTTTTATGCAGTTAGTCAATGAAATTCCAGAGACTAGAGATGTATTCTATATTTTCTATATGCATTTTTGCAAAATTGTATTCTCATCTCTGAACAGGGCAAAAGCACTCTATTTAAAAAGAGTAAAAGGAGTGAACATTTAGCTTAGCAGTTAAGACACCAGTTAAGATGCTTACATCCCACATGAGTTTGTTATCTGGCTCCAGTTTTTGATTCCAGCTTCTTGCAAATGCTGACCCCAGTAGATAGTGGTGATGGCTCAAGTAATTGGGTTCCTTCCACCCACATAGGAGACTTGGATTGAGTTCATGGCTCTTGGCATTGGCCCAACCCAGTCCCATCAGTTGGCAACTGGGGAGTGAACTACTGGATGAGAGCTCTCTCTCCATCTGTTTCTCTGTATCTGTCTATATGTCTCCTCCTCTCTCTGCCTCTCAACAACAGAGATATATTTAAAAAGAAAAAAAAGGCTATGAGATTGATCAGATCTATTTCTGTCTTTAAATCAGTGTAGACAGAAGTATAATAAAGTTAAAGAGCACTAGATGGAAGAGTTTAAAGCTAGAAGATACTATATTAACTATGTGATATACTAGCGTGGTTTGAAAATGATTGTCCCCACCAAATCTCATGGTAAACATTAGTCCCCAGTGTGGCAATGTCGTGAGGTGATATCTTAAAGAATGGTTAGTCGTTAAGAGGGATTAATGCTTTTCTGTAGGGAGTGAGTTAGGTTTCCTTGGACTAAATTAGGTCTCTTGGGACTGCTTGCTTCCTTGAGAGAGAATTGCCATACAGGAGACAGTCACCCCTCTGCCTACCTTTTACATATGTATCTCTCTTTCACATGCACCTGCTTGCCTTCTGCAATGAGGAGTTAACCAGAAGCAGAGCAGATGCCAAATTCCAGATGCCCTTGTATCTCTGGGGCTGTGAGCTACATGTTGAGAGAGAGAGAGAGAGAGAGAGACAGAATCTCTTCCATCTGCTGGTTGGCTCCCTAGATGGCTACAACATCTAGGACTGGGTCAGCCTGAAACCAGGAACCAAAAACTCCATCCAGGTCTCCCACATGGGTGACAGGAGCTACAGTCCTTGGAAATGATATGCTGCCTTCTCAGCGCATGAGCAGGAAGCTGGATTGGAAGCAGAACAGCTGGGTCTTGAACCATTGCACTGATATGAAATTGCCAGCATTACAGGCAGCAGCTTAACCTGCTGTACCACACTGCTAGCCCCAATTTGTTTCACTTTATAAAGTGTCCACTTCCAGTATTTTGTTGCAGCAACATGAAACAAACTAAGACGGTACTATAGTATATTGGAGTAAAAAAACATGATAGGTATTTATATTGTATGTATGAGTAGATACATAATTCTCATAATACTGAAGTATTATGATAAATCACATTCTAGTTAGATCAAGTAAAACATTAAAAACAATTGTATATTTAAAGGATACAAATATATTCACTTTCATCTCCAGATTTTACAACTTCCCATGAAAGTATTTTCTCTAATGTTAAAGCATAGGATAGGCAATAATGTAAATGGCTTTAAAACTGACAGGAGTAAGATTTTTAAGATGATAATAAAATATTCCCATTTTTGTTCCAGTTCAGAGGTATTTTTGCTGATAAAAGGGGTGATTTGCCATAAAATGATTTTCAATCTCTATTAATTTATAGAATAAATGATGTGTCTTTTATAGTCTTGCATCATTTCATTTATCAGCCAAAGAAGCTAATGAAAGTTTGCCTAAACTCTCCCATGCTAAATGGGCAGACTGGAACTTTTTCTCATATTAATATAGATCAGATGACTTTTGTCCTTGCCTGGAGTGACAATGTCAATGTCTGCGATGTACATCTTCCCTGGCTCTCGGCTCATTAGGATGCAGGAGAGCTTCAAAGGTCTCGTCTCTAACCCGCCCTTCTGGGTTACAGCCAGCGTTAGCACTCTGTCAGTCACTGCAGGGCCCCCAGCTACACTTCCCCAAGTCTGTGATAAGCAGAGTTGCTGTGGGAATCAACAGGAGGAGGTAAAAAAAGTAAGTCACCTTTTTATGTATCACAATGAGAAAAAAAATCTGATAATCATACTCCTGTGAAGTCCTCAATCCAGTGCCACGGGATAGATTCTATCTCAGAGCTGAGACGCTGTCACTCATAGAAGTGGTCTGGCTGCTTCTTGTTTACATACACGTGCCTAGCTTGGAATTGTGCATTTCAGAGCAAAATTGTCGTCGTCTTGTCAGCAGTGTCTCCCGAGTCCTGGAATACGTGGACTTCATTTGCAGCTCTCCTCTCTGGCTCTCAGCTCACCTCCTCTTGGTGGGATCTGCCCGCTCCTCCCCTAAGGTCAGGTGTCCCTCCGGCAGGCTTCACCTTTCCCTCTCACTGTCACGGTCACTTCCCCTGTGGGTGCTCTTCCACAGTGTCCGTGGCACACCCTCAATCTTCCCTGCAACCTTTCTCCTTTCTGGAGGTTTTGTTGGCTCTCTCCTTATGTAACTGGATTTTTCTGTAGATTTGGGTTGTTTAAATTGAAGCTTTCTGAGAAAATGTCCCTCCAAGCATTCTCCCACCTCCCTGTGTCTCTGCGGTCAGTCAGGTGCTCTGGGTACCCACTTTTTCCCCCCAAAACATGAATAGAAATCTATCTGTTCTTAGATGCCTCAGATTGTATCATCCTACAGTGGTCTGTAGGCCTGTCTTCTTCAGAAATATTAAAAATGTAACTCATGAATAACCTCTGTGTTCCTGTGTGCTCAGGCTGTCCTCATCCCGTGTGGCTTTGATATCTGCAGAGAGCACTCATGGAGTACCCTGAACCTCTCTTCAGTGTTCCCTGACACTGAATTTCATGTCCAGGGCGACTCCCTGAACACTGTCATCTTCTAACACCTGTTCCTTTTGCACTTCTGAATCCTTGCCTTCCTAAAATTTCACTTCTTTTTGCAATTCCATACCCTTCTTCTACTGCGTTTTGACTTCTTTGAGATCCCAAGGTTCTTTCACGTCTTCCTACTGAAAACAAGGTCTGTGGAGCAGCAGCAAGAGTATGCATCACCTGGGAGCTTGTTAGAAAGGTGGAAACCCAGCCAGCACCGAGGCTCAATAGGCGAATCCTCTGCCTGCGGCGCTGGCACACCGGGTTCTAGTCCCGGTCAGGGTGCCGGATTCTGTTCCCGTTGCTCCTCTTCCAGGCCAGCTCTCTGCTGTGGCCTGGGAGTGCAGTGGAGGATGGCCCAAGTCCTTGGGCCCTGCACCTGCATGGGAGATCAGGAGAAGCACCTGGCTCCTGCCATCGGATCAGCGCGGTGTGCCGGCTGCAGCGGCCATTGTGGGGGTGAACCAACGGAAAAGGAAGACCTTTCTCTCTGTCTCTCTGTCTCTCACTGTCCACTCAGCCTGTCGAAAAAAAGGTGGAATCCTGGGGCTGGCATTGTGGTGTATCTGTGAAGACGCTACTTGTGATACTGGCATCCCATAATGGTGCCAGTTTGGGTCCCAACTACTCTCTGCTAGTGTGCCTAGGAAAGCAGCAGAAGATGGCACCAGTGCTTAGACCTCTGCACTCACGTGGGAGACATGGAGGAAGCGCCTGGCTCCTGACTTTGGACTGGACCAGCTCTGGCCATTGCAGACATTTGGAGAGTGAATCAGTGGATGGAGGATCTGTCTATTCCTGCCTCTCCCTCTCTCTGTATTAACTCTGCCTTTCAAATGATAGACCTTAAAAAAAAAAAAAAAAAAGGAAGGTGGACTCCTCTGGCCTTCCAAGCTTAGCACAATTTCACAAGATCCTTATTCTACAGAGACAAGTTTGAAAAAGACTTCCCTGACATTGACTATCTTGTGTCTGCTAACTGCCCTTCCCACCTGACCTGGAGACCTACATCAAATGTTCATGTTACTGTATCCATTGTCTACTTCCCTCCTTGGAGCCAATCCAATCTCTCTCTTTCTTTACTACTCAGTTTATACTGCCAAAGGCTGCTGGAGCCAATGACTTCACTGGGCGGGGACCAGGGCTGACTCATGAATCATGACCTTGGCTAGACCTCAAGGCTGCTGGGTGCTGCCTCTGAGAATCATTATCAACCACTTTCCAAAGTTACAGACTTCTCTCTTGAAGCCCTACTATGCATCTCCAAGCTGCTTTTTTCTTTTAAAGCTCCTGCTTCATGTATACTTATTTGTTACTATTTCTTACAGATTTATTTATTTAGTGAAAGAGTGACAGAGAAAGAGAGAGGAGAGGGAAAGGGAGATAGAGGGAGGTGGGGAAGTGTGTGTGTGTGGGGAGAGAGAGAGAGAGAGAGAGAGAGAGAGAAAGTCAATCATCTTTCTACTGATTCACTCCCCAAATACCTGTGACAGCAAGTGTGAGGCCTCCTTGAAGCCAGAAATCAGAGTTCAGATACTTGGGCCACCATCTGTTGCTTCCCAGTTCCATTAGCTGGAAGTTGGGTGAGAGGTGCAGAGTAGTTGAGACTCAAACCGAGCAGTCTTATATGAGAAGCAGGCATCCCAAGTGGTGGCTTAACCTACTGTGCCACTGCTCTGACCCTGTCCCTCAAATTCAGAGAATGGGATTCTTCTGTTAGGAACAATTGTAACATCTTGTCCACATGCCTATAAACATTGGTATCCAGTCCTGTTCTTTTCTCTTTTTGTCACCCACAGAGTGAGTGTTTTCTTAGCATTGGAGGTTGCATTCCATTATACTAATTACATGGAGCCACTGCCTCCTCCCCTTTGTGAATGAATCTTTACTCTGGAATAATAGTTTGGTGCTAGATACAATGCCAAAGTGGGACAGAGATTTTCCATAAACCCTGGTAGGGGGTTGAATATAGCTCCAAAATTATGGTTCCAGCCTCAGCACTTATCTGTGGTTCTGATTTTCTTTATAAAGATTTGTTTATTTATTTGAAAGGCAGAGTTAGAGAGAGACAGAGAAGGAGAGACAGATATCTTCCATACAGTGCTTTACTCCACAGATGGCTTCAATGTCTGGTCCAGGCTGAAAGCAGAAGCCAGGAGTTTCTTCCAGGTCTCCCACATGGGTAGCAGGGTCCCAAGGATTTAGCCATCTTCCTCTGCTTCCCCAGGCACATTATCAGGGAGCTGGATCAGAAGCGGAGCAGATGGGACTGTTGGTGCCCATCTGAGAGGCTGGCATTGTAGATGGTGGCTTAACCTACCATCCCCTTGGTTCTGACTTATTTGGAAGCAAGACCTTTGAAGAACATAAGGGTTTCTAGGTGAAATCACCCTAGACCTAGGGTGGGCCCTAAAGCCAATGATGACAAAGAAAAGACATGAAGATAGGGTGAGAAGACCATGTGAGACTGGATGTAAGCTACAAACCAGCAAACGTGAAAGACAGCACAACCACTAGCAGCTACACAGAGGCAAGCTCACAGTCTCAGCTCTGCAGGCACCTTGAGTTTAGAATCATGGCCTCCAAAAGTTCCAAGTTTGTGGTGATTTGTAATGGCAACCCCAGGAAACCAACCAACCTCTCACCAAATTTCTGCCAAAGTTCACATCTTTCTTAAAAATTCTATATTGATTTATTTTGTTTATTTGAAGAGGGCATAAATAGGTAGGTAGGTAGGTAGATCTACTAGTTCACACCCTAAATGCCTGCAATAGCTGGGGCTGGGCTTAGCTGATGCCAGAAACCTAGAACTCAATCCAGATCTTCTCTGTGGGTGACCAGGGCCCAAGTACATGGACCACCAACTGTTGTTTCCAAGGGTACATGTTAGAAGGGGACTTGAATCCTAAGAGGAGCTAGGACTTAGGCCGGCGCTGCGGCTCACTAGGCTAATCCTCCGCCTAGCAGCACCGGCACACCGGGTTCTAGTCCCGGTTGGGGCGCCGGATTCTGTCCCGGTTGCCCCTCTTCCAGGCCAGCTCTCTGCTATGGCCAGGGAGTGCAGTGGAGGATGGCCCAGGTGCTTGGGCCCTGCACCCCATGGGAGACCAGGAAAAGCACCTGGCTCCTGGCTCCTGCCATCGGATCAGCATGGTGTGCCGGCCGCAGCGCGCCGGCCGCGCCGGCCGTTGGAGGGTGAACCAACGGCAAAAGGAAGACCTTTCTCTCTGTCTCTCTCTCTCACTGTCCACTCTGCCTGTCCAAAAAAAAAAAAAAAAAAAAAAAAAAGAGGAGCTAGGACTTGAACCTGGGCACTCTGATATAGAATGTAAGCATTCCCAGTGGTGTCTTAACTGCTGTGTCAAATACCCACCCCAGTGTTCGCATCTTATATTACTATACTGTGTTTATCAAAGCTAAGAAACCCACATTGGTATATTGCTGTTGACCAAACTCATCTTTATCTGAGTTTCTTTACATGAACATCCATCCTAGGTTCTGTCCCAGAGTCCACTGTAGGGTACTGCACATCCTTTAGTCATTATGTCTTCTTTAGTCATTGCTTAGTTGTGATAGTTTCTTAGTCTTTGATTTCGTGGCTGTGGCAGTTTTGAGGAGTGTTGTTATATTGTTTTATAGAGTTTCCTTCAGCTGGGTTTGTCTCATGTTTTTTTTTTTTTTAATGAGACCCAAGTCCATGGCTATCAGGAAGAAGACTTCAGAGGCGAGGTTGTCCTCATTCTATGCTGGGTGCGTGTGTGCTTGCTGCAAGTGGGGCTAAAGACTCTCTCTTTGACCATAAGGTGAAGGCAGCCTTCCGCTCTGCGTATGTTATGGTTCTCCCTCTCAAACTTCTAGTATTTGGAAGTGAATAGAATCTAACTTGAACTCAACATATATTATTTGGAATACTTCTATAATACTTCTATAAGGAATATTTGTCTCTTCTTACTCCTTTATTTCTTTAGTCACTTATTTATTTATATCAGTATAGGCTGATGCTCCATAAATTTGTAACTTTTCTGTTCTACTTTCCATTCCAAATAAAAATCTTTTCTGCCTTTGCTCTGTTTTTTCTTGTAACATAGCTCTTTCATACCCCATCCTCTGGAACTCTGAATCTCTTCCTTTCTACTCCCTTTCCTTTTATTTTCTCCCTCCTCTCTTTCCTTTTTTTTTTTTTTTTTTTAAATCTTTTAAAAGATTTAGTTATTTATTTGAAAGGCAGAACATCAGAGAGAGGGGAAAGACAGAGAGATCTCTGTCCTTGAGTTCAGTCCCCAAATGGCTGCAGCAGCCAGGCCTGGTCCAGGCCAAAGTCAGGAGCCAGAAGTTCCATCCTGGTGTCCCCCACATGGGTAACGGGGCCCATATACTTGAGCATCCTCTGGTGCCTTCCCAGGCACATTAACAGGGAATTAATTGGTTATCTCTCTCTTTCTCTCTCTTGTCCATCTGCTTTTCAAATAAATAAAAAATTTAAGCAGAATAGGGGCAGTGTTCTACTTATCTTTGTATACTTATTACTAACCTCTGAAAGCTGGTTTCCAATACACATTTGCTCAAAGAATGAAGGAATACAAATCTGCAAACATCTTATTTCTTTCCTTTCCAGCTAAACGCTAGCTTCAGGGTTATATTTTTATTTCATCTAAAAATGCATTATTGTTGAAATAATTTAGCTTTAATTTATTTCCTTTGTTGACCAGAGACAGTCTTTTGTCAAAGGTGTGGACTATAGAGGAGGAAGTTTTGAGTTTCAGAGACAGGCTCAGCCCCTGCCTTTAGAGAGATTTGTGCTGACAAACAGGGTTGCGTGATTGAGTTCATGGCATGCAGGTGTACGGACAGGAAGAGTATGGCACACGCTGTTCTGAGGCAGTGGTCTCATACTCCCACTTTCCATTGCCTGCAGCTCACGTTCCAAATGCCTCATGTGCTCTCTCCTTGGCACATGGTTACCCTTCCCTGCTGTTTGACTGCCTTCTCTTCTCAACAGTTGTCTATACTTCCGTCTCCTTCAACATACCTCACTTAGCTTCCCAAGCTGGGATTTCCTTCATTCAGCCTGCTGGGAGGAGAAATCATATGCTTTGACCTCTAATGTTTGTATGATACCTTAAGAGGTGGAACACTTTTCTGTAGATTTCTCTTTGATCCTATTTCATGGGGCTGTTCTCTTCATTTTTCATTTAAGTACATTGAGAGTTAACAAATTTATGCTTCCTATAACAATCTCTAAGTGAAAAAGAGTTGGGCCTCGAATTCTGGTTGGACTTAAAATCCTGTGTATTTTTCAATTCAGAAAAAAACAAAGTCTTTCAAAGCAAAGGACCCTGATGGCATCATTTTGTCTAAAGGGAAATTACACAGGAATATCTTACTTATAAGAGGAAATACTTCCTCAAACCAATTTAACTCAGGATTTCTGTCTGCAGAAGAGATAACTATAATCAAAATATTCTGATCGGATATAGCCTTTATTGGCTTTGCTTTGTGGTTGGTGAATATTCACAAGTGTGATTTATAAGGCATCCGAATGTGTATGTCTCTGTGCTTGTCGCAAAAGAGAAAAATACGGAAATGTTGTCATGTATTTCATTGCCTTCTCTGTGACAGAAAAAAATCAACCATGAAATGAAAATGTTCTTTTTCAATAGAAGTGTCTCTGCCTTTGTATTTTTCTTGAGTGCTTTGAGGGTTTTCTTTCTTTTTTTTTTTTTTTTTTGTTGTTGTTTAAAGCCAATTTAAGAAGTTGAATATAAGTACAACGGCTCAGAAAGTGATGAAAATTTATATATATTTTAAACACATCTTGGTCACCACTGAAATTGGGGATTTCAGAAGCCACCAAGACAAGTCTAACCCTGGCTTTTTCTCTCTCAATATAACTGACACTATTCCTCGTAGCCCAGTTAAGTCTCTGTGGAGCTGTTGTGGGGGGATACAGTGAGTGTCCCAGCAGAATAGTAGTAACATGCAGCATGGAAAGTGTTTTGATTCCTAAGCAAGTTAGCTCACTCAAGGAATTCTTCCCTCTACTCATTACGATAGAAATTCTGACAATACATTGGCAGCCTGGTAGATAACCCTAGGGTTTTAGCCACAAACTGGCCTTAGCATGTGGCATGGAGGGTTTGATTTACTCTAGAGCTCTTGGAAGTAACCTCACCTCTCTGATTTTTACTGTGTTTGTGTTTTATTTGTATGTTTTAAGAGGGAGGGGATTTGCAGCCTAATCTTCAGAGCAAGGTATTTTGTTTTGGTGAGTGTTTCCCTCTCAGAAACAGGAAAAGCATATGTGTCTTTGGATTTTAAATTAATCCGGCTATTTCTGTTGGCTTACATCAGTTCTATGCATATCTTTAGGTAATGCTGCAAGGTCCAACTTCTGAGCGACAGGGTTGATGCCCTCTCTTGTGTCAGTTAACTTTCCTGCTTTGGCTACCTCAGCAGTCGCTGTATGCTAAATGCCTGGAAAAATCATGGTTTTAGTTGGGGCTGATGTTAATAATCTCTATGATTTCAAGTCATACTGTGAGGTGATCCTCACTCTTTGTTTCATAGAATGGGACTCACAGTGGATACAGGCCTCATACAATCTTATCAGCTTTTAAAAATGGCCTTTGTACTGACATTCTGCAGAAATAAAGGTCTCCAAATATCTTTTTAAAATGTTGTCCGTAGACATTGATTTTACAAAAATAAGTCAAAATAGCATGTTACAACACATTTTCAGTTTCCTAAATGTCATCAAGTAAATAAATAAAATGAATAAAGGCTACTAAAAAAAGGAACTGTGGTATATGAAGAGCAGAAAGTGAGACAGCTTTGAATTCAGATTTGTGTGTTTTCAGGTAACCGTATTATCTCTTCCTGGTTCTTTTTTCATCAAGAAAGTAATGTGAATAGGATTTCTTGTATGGAAAATGAGGATAATAATATGTACCAGCAAAGCTGTTGTGAGGTTAGGAATAACGTGTGTGAAGTACCTGACATGTATTGGGCTCTAACATGTTAACTATTGTTATTACAATCATCTTTGTTTGTTTTTGTTATTTTGGTACTTTATTTTTTACAGTGATCTTAATATACCTTTATTTCATATTTTCATCATGACTGAAATTATATTAACTGATCCTATTACATATAGATATCAAGTGAATTTGCAATACTTTTGCTTATCAATATGTTTACAATAGTACCAAGACTAGAAACATACCAATGGAGTAAAGATTTATTACACTAAAGGAGAAAGGCAGTGTGACCATACTAATATCTTTGTTTGAAGATCAACATGCACTATAACATTTGCAGCCACTGTTATGGGAACACACTCAGTAGAAGTTGATATCATAGCAAAATGCAATTAACTATACACATTTCCAATTATTTCATATTCCTTGTCACAAATAAATATTGTCAGGGAACCTTGTTAGATTTCTATGGTAGGTCCCTGGACAGACATGGCCTTCCCTTTAGGAAACTCTTTCATTCTTTGAACATAAATGGATATTGAAAACAAATCACTATTCTTTTAGATAATCTGATTCTTTTAATGTCTTGATTAGCCAAGAAAATTTTCCTGCTTCGAAGGTAATTTTTTATAAGAGTTTTGGTTGTCTGTCAGTGAATCCTCTTACAGAAAATATTGTAGAAAAAACTCATCATGGTCTGAAAAATGGTCTGGACCAGAAATCAATTGAATAGCCACCAGGAGGGTGCCATGTAGGTTTTATATTCTTTCTGGATCATAACACGTGATGATTATGTGGATTTTCCTGCAGAGACTTCTGTAATAATCACTCTGGGTCACAGAGGGTTAAATTCAGGAAGCTGATGCCAGCTTTGCAAGGGTTGAAACTTTTGTTGGAGTTCTTAGTGGGTGTGGTTTTAGGAGTAAATCTTAATTTTTGCTGTTCACTTACAAAGGCCAGTTTTTGCCAAATGTTTGTTGCCTTTTGTTCAAGTTAAATAATCTAGTATTCTTAGAGTATCTGGAACTCAATTTCCAAGCCTTTAACTACCTTTGTAACTTTTCTTTGAATCTTTTACTGTTTTCGGCCAGAGAAAGTCCAGTGCTGAGAAAACTTGAAAGTCCTTTATCATATCACACATGAGACAGAGAGTAGTAGTAAACAGGGTATTAACGTGTAGTGAGGTAGTGGGTCTGACAGGCTGGACCGACAACTCTGCAGAAAAGTCTGAGAGAGTGCCCAATTTATATTCAGACAGGGATTTATGTGGGTATGAATTCTACTTCCTTCTGCCATTTCTCTTACTTCTACCCTTTTTTTTATGGACCAAGGGCTTTCTGGTTATGAAGTTGGTGAAATTCTTCCCGAGGTTTTATTACTCAATGTTATCAGACTGGGTGGTCTCCTTGGCATTGGCCAGGAAGAGTCTACTCAATGGCACCATGGGGAAGGTAGGTCATCTACAAAGTTATCCACACTTAGGGAGAACTTTGATATGCAAATACTGGGCTACTCCAGGGCAAGATTCTAAAGATGTGTCCCATACCAGCTTCTTATCTTGTCCTTTGGCCTCTTTCTCACACTTAGGGTAATGCTTCTCTCCTTGCCTAGCAGTTTCAGGCTTAGTATGAGAAAGGTCGAGGTGGATAACATATTTAACAACGAAGTCAACACTCTGGCTTTTCAACTGTTTTCCTTTACCTCCTCAGACTACCTGCAAGGCCTCCTTGTTTCCCTACATTCTTTTCTGTCTTTCTAGTCTGACCTCCTATGACTCCCCAGGGAAGTTTGTTTACTCCATACCTTTGAGTGTCATTGTTAGTTCAGGATTTCCATATTTTAAGACATTTTCTTTAAAAAATATTTATTTGAAAGGCAGAGAGAGAGAGAGACACCTTGCATTAGCAGGTTCACTCCCCAAATGGCCACAACAGTTGGGGTTAGGCCAGGCTGAAGCCAGGAGCCGAGAACTCCATCTGGGTCACCTATGTGGATGGCCCAGGAACAAGCACTTCAGCCGTCATCTGCTGCCTTCTCAGGCACATTAGCAGTGAGCTGGATCAGAAGCGGAGCAGCCAGCACGCTAACCAGCACAGGCATCTCAAGCAGAAGCTCCCTACCTGCTGCTTAAGATGTTTTCTAATATGCTTCCATTTATTTTGTTTTTCTTCTGTAATGTGCATGCTTAGATTTTGGATGCATAAAATCATGTTCTTTTTTTCAACCTCCAAAATATCTTTAAAATCTACCCATTCCTTCCCAACTTCATTTCCTTTATCTTAGGCCAAAGACATCATAATCTCTCATCTGGATTATTGCCCCAGTATGTTGCCATACATTTATTATAACTGCACAACAATGACCATTCTCCACATAGCAACCTGTGAGATTCTTCTAAAAGATAAGCCAGATCCTGTTATACCTCTCTTCAAAACCCAGCAATGATTATTTTATTTCAGTTAAGCAAATACAAAAGTGTACATAACTGTGTTCAATAACTTTTATCATCTAGCTCTTCTCTGAAGTCATCTGATACTCCATCCTGTGTTGTTTAGTTTAGCCACAGTGATTCCTTTTACCTTAGTCAAACATGACAGGAACAGCCCCATATCAAAGTCTTTCCATTGCTCTCTCTTCTGCCTAGGTATCTGCAGAATTCATTCCGTTACCTCTCTCAGGTGTATGTGCAAATATGAGGTCTTCCCAGACAACTCTAGTACAGGACTCATTACATGTCCTAGCTGAATCTTGCTTTGATGTTGTAATGGTCTGAGGGGGTTCCCAAAGTTTTTTGATACTTAATGGCCAATGTAATGGTATTAAGAATTGGGGTATTTGGTTGTATGTTCTTCTGTGTTCAAGGATTTTTAGGTTTGGGGTACTCAAAAGAGCAAAGTGAAAACAACAACTAGATCTGACAATGCTAAGTGAAGTGCTTAAACTTGAGATTTCAGAAGGGGATGACCATGGGATTGAATAACCTAGAGAATGGCAATAGGATGAGGTTATTGAAGAAAAGGAAGTTTAAGGAGCTGAGGTTCCAGTTTTGTAAGAATCATTTTTTGGGATTTGGGAGTTGTGCTTTGTGACTTCCTTGTTCAGCACATGAGATGTCTTCAAAATGTTCACAGAAAAATGCATGGGAAAAACAATGCATGACTTTCAAAATTGATTTGCATCAAAATAAACATCAGAGGAGATTAGGACATGGGGGAAGAACTTTCTTGGATGAAGTTGGAACCCCTATAAAAGGGCTTGATGGAATGGGTTCCTTCTCTGGGGCTCTTCCCTTGGGTGAAGACACAGTATAGAGGGTGACGCTGTGGAAGCAGAGACTGCACCTAGTGGTACTTTGGTTCAGACTTCTAAACCTCCAGAACTGTGAGGAATAAATTTATATTGTTGATAAATTATTCAATCTCAGGATTTTTGTTATGCCTGAACAAATGGACTAAACTAGTCTTCATGAAAATTATTAACAGTAGGGTAGGAGTTTGGCACAATGTTAGTTAAGATGATACTTATTGTCATACCTGGCTCTCCATACTCATTCCATCACTGAATGCTTTCAAGTCTGCCTCCTGCCTACCTCTCAAATGTAGTCACTTCTCCATTCATTTTGAATGCTATATTGAAGTTTTCCAATTCAAGTCCTAACTCCATTTTCCAAATCCAGTTTCCTTCTCAAGTGCACCCTACAGGAGAGAAGGTGATAGCTGAAGTACTTAGATCCTTGTCACCCATGTAGGAGACTTGGATGATGCAGATAACTCTTTCATATGTTGATTTCATCCCTTAGTGGGATGGTTGGGTCATTTCGTAGATCTATTTTCAATTTTCTGAGAAATCTCCATACTGTCTTGCGTATGAATTATACTAGTATACATTCCCACCAAGAGTGGATTAGAATACCTTTTTTTTTTTTTCCCACATCCTTACCAGCATTTGTTATTTTTAAATTTTTGGATGATTGTCATTCTAACTGAGGTGAGGTCAAACCTCATTGTGGTTTTTATTTACATTTCCCTGATGGCTAGTGATCCTGAGCATCTTTTCATGTGTCTTTTTGCTATTTATATTTCATGCTTTGAAAAATACCTGCTCAAGGCTGGCACTGTGGCTCACTTGGCTAATCTTCTGCCTGTGGCACCGGCACTCCGGGTTCTATTCCCAGTTGGGGTGCCAGGTACTAGTCCCGGTTGCTCCTCTTCCAGTCCAGCTCTCTACTGTGGCCCAGGGGGGCAGTGGAGGATGGCCTAAGTGCTTGAGTCCCTGCACCTGCATGGGAGACCAGGAGGAATTTACCCAGCCCCTGGCTTCGGTTCAGTGCAGCGCCAGCCATAGTGGCCATTAGGGGAGTGAACCAATAGAAGGAAGACCTTTCTCTCTGTCTCTCTCACTGTCTATAACTCTCTCTCTGTCTCTCTCTCTCACTGTCTAACTCTGCCTTGCAGAAAAAAAAAAAAAAAGAAAAAGAAAAATATCTGCCCAAAAGTCCATCTTTTAACTGATTTACTCATTTTGTTGTTATATTTCTTGAGCTCCTTATAAATAACCTGGATATTAATCCTTAATCAGATGTATTCTTTGCAAATATTTTCTCCCATACTCCATACTGCCAGTTGCCTCTTTTTTTTTTTTTTTTTGACAGGCAGAGTTAGACAGTGAGAGAGACAGAGAGAAAGGTCTTCCTTTTTCCATTGGTTCACCCCACAAGTGGCTGTTAAGGCCTGCTCACTGCGCCGATCCAAAGCCAGGAGCCAGGTGCTTCCTCCTGGTCTCCCATGCGGGTGCAGGGCCCAAGGACTTGGGTCATCCTCCACTGCCTTCCTGGGCCACAGCAGAGAGCTGGACTGGAAGAGGTGCAACTGGGACAGGTCCGGCGCCCCAACCAGGACTAGAACCTGGAGAGCCGGAGCTGAGGCGGAGGATTAGCCTAGTGAGCCACAGCTTCAGCCACCAGTTGCCTCTTTATTGAGTGTTTCCTTTGTATTGCAAAAGCTTCTTAGCTGGATGTAATTCCATTTGTCTATTTTTGCTTTGATTGCCTGTGCTTCTGGAGTCTTTTCCAAGAAGTCTTTGCCTATGCCAGTGTATTGCAGTGTTTCCCTTATGTTTTCTTCTGGTAATTTTATGGTTTCAGGTCTTAGATTTATATCCTTGACCCATTGTGAGTTTATTTTTTTAAAAAAAGACTTATTCCTTTATTTGAGAGGCAGAGTTATAGAGAGGCAGAAAGAGAGAGAGAAAGAGAGAGATCTTCCATCCACTGGTTCACCCTCCAAATGGCTGCAACAGCCACAACTGGGCCAGTCCGAAGCCATGAGCCAGGAGATTCTTCTCGGTCTCCCACGAGGGTTCAGAGGCCAAAGCACTTGAGCAATCTTCTACTGCTTTTCCAGGCCATAGCAGAGAGCTGAATCAGTAGTGGAGCAGCCAAGTCTCAAACGGGTGCCCATATGGGATGCCTACACTGGAATTGGCAGCTTTACCAGCTCACAGTGCTAGCCCTGTGAGTTGATTTTTGAATAGGGTGTAAGGTAGTTATCTTATTTCATTCTTCTGCATGCAGAAATCCAATTTTTGCAACCTCATTTGTTGATGAGACTGTCCTTTGTTTAGGGAGTGATTTTAGCTTGTTTGTCAAAGGCTGTTTGGTTGTAGATGTGTGGATAAATTTCTAGGGTCTCTAGTGTGTTCCCCTGGTTAACATGTCTATTCCTGTGCCAATAATAAGCTCTTTTGATTATAACTGCCCTGTAGTATGTTTTAAAATCTGGCATTGTGATGCCTCCTGCTTTCTTTTTATTGCTTAGGATTGCTTTGACTATTTGGGGTCTATTGTGATTCCTTATGAATTTTAGGGTCAATTTTTCAGATCTGAAAACATCTATAATATTTTGATTGGGATTACATTAAATCTGTAAATGGCTTTGGGTGGTATGGGCACTTTTTTTTGAGAAAACTTTTATTTAATAAATATAAATTTCCAAAGTACAGCTATTGGATTATACTGTTTTTTCCCCCATAACCACCCTTCCACCCACAAAGCATCCCATCTCCTACATCCTCTCCCATCCCATTCTTCATTAAGATTAATTTTTAATTATTGTTATATACAAAAGATCAACTTAGTATATACTAAGTAAAGATTTCAACTGTTTGCATCCACACAGACACACAAAGTATACAATATTGTTTGAAGACTAGTTTTACCATTAATTCTCATAGTACAACAAATTAAGGACAGAGATCCTACATGGGGAGCAAGTGCACAGTGACTCCTGTTGTTGATTTAACAATTGACACTCTTATTTATGATGTCAGTAAACATCTGATGCTCTTGTCATGAGCTGCCAAGGCTATGGAAGCCTCTTGAGTTCACAAACTCTGACCTTATTTAGACAAGGCCATAATCAAAGTGGAAGTTTTCTCCTCCCTTCAGAGAAAGCTACCTCCTTTGATGGCCTGTTCTTTCCACTGAGATCTCACTCATAGAGATGTTTCATTTAGGTCGTTTTTTGCCACAGTGTCTTGGCTTTCCATGCCTGAGAAACTCTCATGGGCTTTTTAGCTGGATCCAAATGCCTTAAGGGCTGATTCTGAGGCATGAGTGCTGTTTAGGACATCTGCCATTCTATGAGTCTGCTGTGTATCCTGCTTCCCATGTTGGGTCATTTTTTCCTTTTTAATCCTATCAATTATTACTAGCAGACACTGGTCTTATTTATGTGAACCCTCTGACACTTGATCCTATCTTTATGGTCAATTATGAACTTAAACTGTTCATTTTAACTAGTAAGATGACATTGGTACCTTCCAACTTAATGGGATCTGGATGGACACTTTGATATTATTTATTTCTGCCCACAAACATGGAAGATTTTTCCTTTTTTGTATCTCTTTATTTTTTTCCTTAATGTTTTGTAATTTTATTGTAGAGATCATTTACATGCTTGGTTAAATTTATCCTAAGATATTTAAATTATTTCTGTAGCTATTATGAATGGAACTGATCTTGCAAGTTCTTTGCACCATGACACTGTTTGTATATACCAAGGTTATTGATTTTTGTGTGTTGATTTTATAACTTGTAATTTGTCTAAATTCTCTATATGAATAACAATAATCTGTTAGTTGAGTCTTTTGTTTCCTCTATGTATAGGATCATATCACTTGCCGGGATAATTTGACTTTCTCCTTTCCCATTTCTATCTAGTTCCTGATCTTAGTGGTAATGCTTCTAGTTTTTCCCTGTTCCGTATGATGCTGGCTGTGGGTTTTTCATATATAGCTTTGATTGTGTTAAGGGTATTAGCATTCATTGTAAGTGTTTTGGGAGGATAGTTAAATTCAGACTATAGCAGATAAGTATCTGAGGAACAGGAGACTTCCCCTAGGCATGACGAGTGTCAATATGAAATACTAAGATAGTACATGAAGTTTATGGGGAACGGAAATAAAATAAAAGCTTATTTTGATGTCAAAAATTTGGAAATCCATGTACACGAGGGAGGATTTAAAAAGTTCATGGAAAATATGTATTATGAAAAAGTTATGGATGGATTTCAAAATTTTGCACTAAACTTATCTTTTAATTTCACTTTCCCATGAATTTTGTGAAATACCCTTGTACTTTTCAGTGAGACTTGAAACTCCAATATATTGTGTGATTTGAGTACCTCTAAGATGTTAATGTAGATTACAGAAGATAATTGTGTCCGGCGCCGCGGCTCACTAGGCTAATCCTCTACCTAGCGGCGCCAGCACACCGGGTTCTAGTCCCGGTCGGGGCGCTGGATTCTGTCCCGGTTGCCCCTCTTCCAGGCCTGCTCTCTGCTGTGGCCCGGGAAGGCAGTGGAGGATGGCCCAAGTACTTGGGCCCTGCACCCCATGGGAGACCAGGAGAAGCACCTGGCTCCTGGCTTCGAATCAGCGCGGTGCGCCGGCCGCAGCGCGCCAGCTGTGGCGGCCATTGGAGGGTGAACCAACGGTAAAGGAAGACCTTTCTCTCTGTCTCTCTCTCTCACTGTCCACTCTGCCTGTCACAAAAAAATTATAATTGTGTCTGTCACTCTTATAAATGAATCATCTTCTGATATGATACACTTTGTGTGCTAGCAAGTCAGAGTCCATTGTGAACTAATAAGTTCTTCAAAAGAGACTTTTCCCCATGTTTCTATCTGTGTCTTAAGTCAGGTGAAGTGTGAAATAATTATAAAGCAGCTTAGATTCCTTGAGCCACAATCAATTCTATACCATAGTTGTGGGGAGCAACCGGACTGGACTGAGTTACTGGAATTAAGACTTATTCTATGCATCTGCTCTCCCACAATATGGCGCTGGGAGAGGAGAAAACAGCTTCTACACAGCTGCCTCCAGTTCAGCCAATAAACTGTAGGACTTGCTCCTGATTGGAGGAGAGCAGCGTACTCGGCGTGTGGGCAGCCGAGTTGGGATTGGCAGAGGAGGACTATAAAGGAGGAGAGAGACGGCATGCACCAGGAACATCTAAGAGGAACATCTAAGGGGAACACCTGTGCAGCCCCCGAGAGAGCCGGCCGGTGGTGTGCCGCTCCCCCGCGGAAGTGGGGAATGTGGCAGGGGGAAATGCCCTTCCATGGAGGTGGAAGGGATAGTAGCCAACCCGGGAAGAACCAGCAGCAAACCCGGGGAGGGCCGAGCAGACGAAAGAACAGCGCAGGGTCCTGTGTCATTCCTCCACGAAGAGGGGGAGCGACAATAGTTATGTATAAAAGCCTTGTTCCTGGAAGGAAAAGTTTTCCTGTGTTTGTCTAGGGTTAAAAGGCAGGGACCCCTGTGCTTACGATTTGTCAAACCAATTCTGTATTTCAGCATAACATTTGTGGCCCTTGTGTGGTATATGCAGGCATTTCTATGTTAGCGGTTGAACATGCTGACTGCTGAATCCTCTACAAAGTCAAGTCAAAGCAGTGAGCGTTCTGGGAGGGATGCCAGCAACAAATTGTAGTAATCCAGCCTTGTTTTTATAAAGCCATGAATCAAAACCTCAGCATCTTGCTGAGACAGCAACCATCTTAACCTTGTTATACTCCTGAGATGGTAATAGGAGGTCTTATCAATATGGTCAATATAACTCTCAAAAAAAAGCTGGGGGTCAAAAATGGCTGGGATTTATCATGGAGAACACTGCTTTGTGGCTGTCCAGCTGCAGAGTTGTGACTACCGATTAAATCCTCTGTGAAGCGAGAAATAGGTGGTCCTCTACTTGTCAGATAAGAGGAAGGGATGGAGGTGAATCGGAGTGAAATAAAACTGGTCAAATGAGATCAAAGTCTGATATCTTAATGTTCAACCACAGGCCTGCATTTTTTGAGCTTACTCCATAGGCAGCTTCTGATTAAGGGAGGCTAGTTTCATGTCATGCAAGATTAACAGCTTCTCAGGAGGCTGTATTTTAAGTGGTGAAAAGTTTTTGTAGAGGTTTTTGTTTTTGTGATCAAATCTGGGATGTGTCCAGGTGAAAGGCAAGTTGTAAGTGACCCAGACAATTAATAGCATTTAAGTTAGATCACGGAGCAAGACCGCTGTGATCTGTTTGGTCTGTTTGTTTTATTTGGGCTTTATATCTAGCAACTTTCTTGAAAGTCAAACAAAAATTGATGCCATTGAGATAGAACGGTCCTTAGGAATCATCGTTAGTATTCAGTTCCGACCTCCTGCCCTCGAGGAAGGAGGGAAATATGCAGTGTCCAAAAGCCCGGGCTTTGAAGTGAGAAGGACTAGGGAGTGAATCACAGCTTTGTCAATTCCAGGTTGGGAGACCTTGAGCAAGTTACTCCTTATGCCTTGCTTTTATTATCTATGAACTGCAGGGAATACCGGTCTTTGCTCATAAAGTTTTTGGGAGACAGAAATGAAAACAAACAAACAAAAACAAACCAGAAACCAAAAAAAAGCTATGCAAAATATTTCTGCAGTACCTGCAAGTGATATATCTTCTACGAATACTACAAGTTAGAAGTATTGAGAATACCCTCCCCCACTCCAAATATTGCACCATCATTTCCCATCCAGTTTTCAAACAATTTGAGAAATTTAGGAAATGTAAAGATAGAGAAAATACCTCATTATTTTTATAGACAGTTTGGAGAATTAAGTTTGGTTTGAGAAACACATTGACCTGGTACGTATACCTTAGAAATAGCTCCACTCACCCCTCCCATCATAGCAGTACTACCTGGGCCAGGTTTCCCATGGAGAGAGGACAAATTGGAAAATCTATTTTTTTTTTTTTAAGAAGAATGGCAGGGAACCGGCACTGTGGCATAGTGGGCTAAGCCTCCACCTGTGGGGCAGGAATCCCATATGGGTGCTGGTTTGTGTTCCAACTGCTCCTCTTCCAATCCAGCTCTCTGCTATAGCCTGGGAGAGCAGTGGCAAGTGGCCCAGGTGCTTGGGCACTTGAATGCACATGGGAGACCCAGAAGAAGCTCCTGGCTCCTGGCTTTGGATCGGCCCATCTCTTGCCATTGCGGCCATCTGGGGAGTGAACCAGTGAATGGAAGACCTTTTTCACGTCTCTCCCTTTCTCTGTCTGTAACTCTACCTCTCAAATAAAGAAGGATAACAGAGGCCTGTGTTGTGGTGTATAGGGTTGAGCCACCACCTGCAATGCCAGCATCCCATATGGGTGCCTGTTGGATTCCTGGCTGCTACTCTTCCTCTCCAGCTCTCTGCTATGGCCTGAGAAATAAGTGGAAGATGGTTCAAGTTCTTGGGTCCCTGAACACACATGGGAAACCCGAAGAAGCTCCAGACTCCTGGATTTGGCTTAGCCCAGCCCCAGCTATTGGAGGCCACTTGAGGAGTGAACCAGAGGGTGGAAGATTTACCCCTCCACCTGCCCCGTAACTCTGCCTTTCAAGTAAATAATGAATAAATCTTTAAAAAAAGAACAAAAATTGGATAACTGAGTTGAGCACGTACCAATTCCCCCAAATCCACTGCCAAATTCAGTACAGACATCACTCACTATCACGAGGGCTTGTTGAGGAATTAAAGAACCAAGAGAGGCCAGGAGTAAGTAGGTTGATGAAAGTGCTCATGAAGACCAAGACTGGAGAGAGATTTCCATTAGCATAAGGTGCTTTCATCCTCATCAATAATTTATTTCCATTGTGCTTTATTTTATTATTTAATCTGGTATTACTTTTTGCATTTTCAAATCATACTGTGACGGTACTCATCTTGTATTGCTGCTGTAACAAATAATCAGAAACTCTCTGAATTTATTCTCTTACCAGTCTGGAGACCAGAAATCCAAGTCAGCCTTACTGGGTTATAGTTGGTTCCTTTTGGAACCTTTGTGGGGAGAATTGTTTGCTGACTTCTTCAGCTTTCCAAGGCCACCTGCTCTTGTTCCTTCCTTGTATTGTTCCTTCATTTTGCTTGTGATCTGGTGTGTTGCGCTTGACCCTTGTGTCCTTTTTCTAGGGACCTTTGTGATGACACTGGGCTTACTTTCATAATCCAGATAATCTTCAGTTCTAAGATTCTCAATTGTATCACATTTGCAAAATCCCCTTTATTGTGTAAGGTAACATTTACAGGTTCCAGGAATTAGGCCGTGGATACCTTTGGGGAGCCATTCATCAGCCCTTTACAATGACATTTTGATTGTCTGAATTTTCCTTGTAGCTATTTTTCATGTCACCGTGTACAGAATTCTTCTTCTTTTTTTTAATATTCCTGAATCATGTCATAATTTCCTCAAGGGTAGGCATCAAGTCTTCCATGGTTTTATATTTTGCCTACTTCATCATCTCACATTAAAAGCAAAACATCTGCTCATAATAGGCTTCAGTAAAATCTATTAATTTAAATAATTTAAAATCAGACCATCATTAGAAAGGAGGCATCTGGTCTACTTATGTTCCAGGGCAAACAAAATCTTATCTTTGACTTTTGATTCTACAAACCTTGACTATGCAAGAAACAATGTAGCTAAGAGTGAAGCATTAAAATGTGACTTGTTTTCCAGAATTATCATTAGTGATCTTTAGAGGGGCTCTGAGACAATCAATTAAATGTTAAGTTTTACCGGAAATCCTTGGAATTATGTTTGCCATTCTCTCCTTTAAAATAAAGAAGAAATATTGCCATTCTTGTGAGTGGATGTGAAAACTTAGCTTGCACAATTTAATCTGTTCTCCTCATTAAACTTTGGAGGAAGGAGGATTACTACACAATGAAATTTGTTCTGATTTTAGCTTCAATGGTTGATAGGAAGTGTAGTGTGACTTGAAATGAATACAGACACAAAATAATTCTAATTCTCAGACATACATGCGTTTCAAATGCATGATTGTTCATCACTTATGAGTTGAATTAGAAAATTATGGAGGCCAATATGTAATTTTAAGCCATTCAATTTAGGTTAATAGATGTCTAAATGAAGCATAGAATTGGCTTTAAAACATATAGCCCTATTCACAACTCATAACTTTAAAAGTTAGTGATGCTATGTATTAGCATGCATATAATGTTTTGTTACATTGCTAAGACAAAAAGATTATATTTGTTCTTTAGCCCTGAAAATTTGTAATTGACATTTTGTACTTGACCTGAGCTATTTTCATATCTTTTCTCTCTTTCCTTGAGCTTTCTTGTCTACAATGATAGAATTTGAATTGTAGAACTGCAGTGGAGCCCAGAGTTCCCTTTTGGGAGCCTAGAGTTCCGATTTGGGTAGATGACAACCAAGGACATAATTCTAGAGACATGAGTTGACTTACTAAGGTCATGCAGCTACTGGCCATGCTTTATTAACATCAACTTGAGTCTCCCAACTCACTATGGAGACCGTTTCTTCTTCCTTCATATGATACAGCTTAAGAGTAGAGAGCAATAATTAGAGTAAAAAAGCAAAGGAGGAGGGGAGGACTCTGGAAATATCCTTAAATGAGACACAATTTCCCTCAGCCACTTACTTCCTGGAGCTTCTCAGCTTTTGGAGCTAGAGGAAGAAAGACCAGGTGAAGGTCTAATTCTGATAGAGTGCTCAGTGGGGGCACCTGGGAAGCAAGGTCATGGAGGGTTTGGATGTGGAGTGAGAGCTAGAGAAAGGTTTGGATCAAAAATATTATAAAAAGTGAAATTATAAACTAGCCTACGAAACAATAAAAGGAAAGACTATCAAAATATAACAGGGGCTGGCGCCGTGGCTCACTAGGCTAATCCTCTGCCTAGCGGTGCCGGCACACCGGGTTCTAGTCCCGGTCGGGGCGCCGGATTCTGTCCCGGTTGCCCCTCTTCCAGGCCAGCTCTCTGCTATGGCCTGGGAGTGCAGTGAAGGATGGCCCAAGTGCTTGGGCCCTGCACCCCATGGGAGACCAGGAAAAGCACCTGGCTCCTGCCTTTGGATCAGCGCGGTGTGCTGGCCACAGCGCACCAGCCGCGGCGGCCATTGGAGGGTGAACCAACGGTAAAGGAAGACCTTTCTCTCTGTCTCTCTCTCTCACTGTCCACTCTGCCTGTTAAAAAAAATATATACATAACAGAAAAATCTCAGAGAAAATGTATAGCCTTCAATTACTTTAAGTGGCAAAATAAAAGACATGGAACCTACTTGAAAACTTAAGGAATAATATTGATTTCCCTGAATACATTACTAAAATTAATAGTCTATAACTAAAATAAAACACCTGCAGCTGAAGAAGTGGATGAGATAAATGGAGACATACCATTTAAAAAAGATGTTATGAGGGGCCAACATTGTGGTGGAGTAGATGAATCCACTGCCTGAGCCCCTGGCATCCTGTAAAGGCACAGGTTCGAGTCCTGACTTCTCCACTTCTGAGCCACTCCCTGCTAATGCACCTGGGAAAGCAGTGGAAGATGGCACAAGTTCTTTGGCCCTTGCACCCGTGTTGGAGACCAGAAAGAAGCTCCAGGCTCCTGGCTTCATCCTGGCCCAGTCCTAACCGTGGTGGCCATTTGGTAGTGAACCAACAGATGGAAGATCTCTTTCTCTGTGTCTTCCTGTTTCTCTTTGTAATTCTGCATTTCAAATAAATAAATATATATTAAGAAAAAGACATCAGGAAGACTTGTACATTGCAGTTGGAACAGGGCAGCCACCAGAAAACAGTTTGTTGCTTCCTCAAAAAATTTAAACAAAATTGCCATGTGATCTAGCAATCCCATTCTTAGCATATACGCTATTGAACTGAAAGCAGAGACTTAACATATTCTTGCACATCCATGTCCACAGCAGTATCGTTCACAATAGCCAATGATGGAAACAGCCCAAGGGTCCATTGAGAGATGAGTGCATGGATGACATGTGGCGGATATGAGGAAACTTCAAAGACTTCATAGAAATATGAAATTTAAAGGTAAGTTTATTTTGGGGCTAAAGATTCCAAAATCCTTGTGAAGTTTTTTTCATAATTTACATTTTTTCTTGAACATTTCAAGGCATTGTATACACAGTGGAATATTATTCAGCATTAAAAAAGAATGAAATTCTGATAGGTGGTGCAACATGGATGAAACTTGAAAACATGATATCAAATGAAATAGGTCAGACACAAAAATACTGTGTTATTCCATTCCTGTGAAGTAACTAAAAAAGGCAAATTCATAGAGGCAGAAAGTAGAGCAGGAGTTGCCAGGAACTGGATATAGGGGAGAATGGGGAAGTTAACGGTTTACTTGCTACAGATTTCTGTTTGCTGTGCTAAAGCTAAAACTTTCTGGACATGTTTGGTGGTGATGGTTGCACAAATTGTAATTGTGCTTATTGCCATTGTGTTGTACAATTAAAAATGGTTAAACTGCTAAATTTTATATTATGTGTACTTTAATACAATTAAAAGACATTGTGACCAGATATTTTCCTGAATTTTAGCGAATCTTAAAAGAACTGATAGTTCTTAAATTATCTAATCAATTTATATGATGGGAAAATACAGAAAGCTCCCCCAAACTTTTTTTTTTTGACGATAACAACCATAATACACACCCTCGTTAAAGATGTTTGAAGAATGAACACTACAGACTGATTTTACAAATGAAAATAGATAAACTTAATGCTCAGTAAAATAATTTCTAATATAATTTTTCATTGTAGAAAAAAAAGATTTATTAAAACCAACTACAGTTTATCCAGAAATGCAAAATAGTTCAGTTAGTTAAGGAGAACAAAACCTTGGTGATTTTAAAAAAAGCTAACAGTGTTTTACACAAAATTTTGAGGACTATTCTTAGTCAAATATGAACAAAAGGGAATTACTTTCAAATACTTGAAACTGGGGCCGGCGCCGTGGCTCACTTGGCTAATCCTCCGCCTGCGGCACCAGAATCCCATATGGGCACCGGGTTCTAGTCCCGGTTGCCCCTCTTCCAGTCCAGCTCTCTGCTGTGGCCTGGGAGTACAGTGGAGGATGGCCCTAGTGCTTGGGCCCTGCACCCCATGGGAGACCAGGAGAAGCACCTCGCTCCTGGCTTTGGATTGGCGTAGCTCTGGCCGTAGCGGCCATTTTGGGGGTGAACCAACGGAAGGAAGACCTTTCTCTCTGTCTCTCTCTCTCACTGTCTGTAACTCTACCTGTCAAATAAATAAATAACCTTTAAAAAAATACTTGAAACTATTTTAATTAAGATCAGGAAATACATGGAATGCTGATTGTTACCTTCAATACTCAACATTCTTTGGACGCTTAATAAATGCTACAGCATGGACTCACTAGATACAATATTAGGAAAAAAGGTTAAATCATTAAACCATAAAGATTGTTATTACATATTTTGAAATCCCAAGGATTGTATAATAAAACAATTTTGAAAATACATAGATAGAAGATATAATAAATGCTTTGATTTTCTGTTGGCAGTCAGGACCTAGAAATGAAAATGGGGAGAATCCATTAAAATATTAAGTAAGCAGAAAATTCTTAGCAATACATTTACCAAGAATAGCATAGAATTGTTACCACAAAACTATAAACTCTTTGGGTGATTAAAAACTATTAAAAGTGGAAAAGATAATATTCTTGAGTGAGGTTTAAGTGTTAGTTCTGCTAAAATGAAAGTAAGAATTTCATGTAATTTCAGTTAGACTCCAGACAGTATTATCCAAGGAGGAATTTTATAAAAGTATTAAATATTGAATAATACATTCAAGAAAGGTCCTGAAAAATGTAAGGAAAAAAGCAGCTGGGATGGACAATTTACGTGACTGTTGTTAGAAAGGCAATGATGATTATGATAGAAATAGTTAGGCATTGTCCTAGAGCTTGGAAATTAGATTAAACAAAGAAGAGCAATTTGTTAAATGATTCCAGTGTATATGAGAATTTAATATATGACAAAATTAGTGCTTCTGTTCATGGGTAAAGGGTGGATTGTTAATAGTGATTGCTCAACTGCTATGTGAAAGAAAATATATTTGGGCTTTTACATTACACCATATCCAATGCATTATAAATGAAGTAAAAACAAATGTAAAAAGGATGGATACTAGAACGGTATCTAGGTTATGCATAACCCAAGGGCAGAATGACTGCCTAAGCAAGATAAGAAACTCAGATGCTCTAAAAATACACTATATTATATTCAAGTATACCAGAGTTAAAATTCCTTATTGTTAAAAAATACCCAAACTAAAAGTAAATGATAATTAAGATGACAACTGAACTTTCACATTTATGCTAAACAAGTGGGCAAGAAAAACAGTCCAACAGGTAAAAGATCAAAGACTATAAATAAATATTTCATAGAAGAGAAAAGTCAAGTAGCTAATAAACATTTGAGAAGATGTTCCACATCACTGGTAGTAAGAGAAGTGTAAATTAAACAACAATTATTGTTATTTATTCACCTTCAGTTGGAAAGAATGTTGAGATGGATTAAATTATTGCCAGCTATAACACAAGGAAATGAGTAAGTTCATACATTGGTAGACAATATACAATTTTGCAGCCTTTTGGGAAAGAAATATGGTAACATGTATAAAAATAAATAAAATATGTGTGTCCTAGATACCACAGTATTGTGACCGGGAATCAAACCCATATGAATAAAACCATCAGCATATAAAATTGTAATATATAAGTATGTGTATTAGGGAATATTTCAAGTTGGAAAAACTACAGCAATGTGCAAATAGAATGAATGACCATAAATATGGGAAGGGTTAAAAATATCAATTTGTCTGCATTGTAGAATAATATGCTTTTAGGTGTCCATTAAAAGAATATATTAGAAATATATCATTTGATTCAGAACAGTGTATCTAAGGCATTTTTTGGTTTATTTTACAGATTCGTTTTAAAAATAATATTAAAAAAGTTAACTGACATTAAAAATTGTATTATTTATGATGTACTATGTGATGTGTGACATGTATATATTATCTCCAATCAGCATAAACGTTTCTGTCTCTTCAAATACAACTTTTTTTTTTCATGTTGAATCATCCTTAATCCATTTTTGTAGTATTTTTAAGAGAAGTATATGGTACATTATCATTGTCTAAAGTTATCCTACTGTATAATAAAACCCCATAACTTCTTAACTCCTATGTAACTGTAACTTGGTACTTACAGATCAAGCGTTGTCCATATCTCACTCTTTCTAACCCTCTGGTAACCATCATTATACTCTGAACTGTTTGATCAACTTTTTTCTAGGCTCCTCATGTGAAGGAGGTAATCTGGTCCTTTACTTTTTGTGCTTGCCTTACTTCATTTAACGTAGTGACCTCAGGTTCTATTCATGCTGTTGCAAATGAAGGTATCTCATCTCTTTTATGGCCCAAACAGAATTCCACTGTGTGTGTGTGTGTGTGTGTGTGTGTGTGTGTACATTTAAAAAATCCACCTAGCAGTTTATGGACAGTAAACTTGTTTTCATTGTATGGCTACTGTGAACGATACTGTAACAAATATGGGAAAGCATGAGTTTACTTTCCTGGTCCATAGTCTGTTCAAACTATTTTTGATCCGAACACTGTGCTGTTTTAGTTACTGTAGCTCTGTAAAGTATTGTAAAACCAGGGAGTGTAATGCCTCCTGCTTTGTTACCTTTGTTCAAGATTGCTTTGGCTGTTTAGGGATTTGTGTCTGTGTGTCTGTGTGTGTGTATGTATGTGATTGCAGTTTAGAAGTGTTTTTCCTCCTTCACTGAAAAATTTCATTGTCATTTTGGTAGGAACCTCATTAGATCTTCAAGTCATTTTGAATAGTATGCACATTTTTTGAAAAAGGATTTATTTATTTATTTAATTTCTTTGTATCCTTTTCAGTTTCTTCCAGCAATGTTTTATAGTTTTCATTGTAAGCTATTTCATCTGTTTGGTTAAATTCATGCATGGGTAATTTTTTTGTAGATATTGGAGATGGGTGTGCTTTCTTGATTTCCTTTTCAAATAATTCCATGTTGGAGTATTTCTGTTGACAATCATGATCTAGAAATTAAAATGGGGAAAATCATTTAAAATAACATTATAAACCTAAAATTTTTAGAAATACATTTGTCAGCAATAGTTACTGATTGTTGAATGCTGACTTTGCTGACTTTGTTCATTGTTCTGACAGATTTTTGGCAGGGCATTTAAGGGTTCTATAAATGAGATCATGTGATTTCAAAGCAGTGGGAAATATTTCAGGTATTTTGATGGAGTATTTATGGTTCCTATAAATAGGATTGTTGATTTGAAAACAGTAACAAGTTGATTTGCTCTTTTCCAACTGGGATATGCTTTATTTCTTTTCTTGCCTAATTGCTCCTTGGAAGTTCCAGTATTATATTTGATAAAAGTGGTGAAAGCATACATCCTTGTCTTGTTCCAGGTCTTAGGAAGAAAGAAAGTTATTAGCTTTCCCCCATTCAGTATGAAGTAGCTATTGGCTTGTTATGTATGACCTATGTTATATTGATTGATGTTGTTTTTGTGCCTATTTTAGTAATCTAATCTTAGTATAAATCATGAACTGATGTTGGATCTTTATCAAATTTCTTTATATGTGCTGAAAGAATCGTATGATTTTTCTTTTGCTAAGTGATGTAGTGTATAGCTTTTATTGATTTACATATACTTGCAACCCATTGTGAGTTGCTTTTTGTATAGAGTGTAAAGGTAGGGGTATGATGCTTCATAGAAGGCGTTTGGAAGGATTCCCTTACTTTCAATTATTTTGAACAGTTTGAGAATAATTCTGATTAGTTCTTTTAAAAGTTTGGTAGAATTTAGCAGTGAAGGCACGTAGTCCTGGGCTTTTCTTTGTTGGTGAGGTCTTTATTACTGATTCAGTCTGTCCTGGTTTTTGTTCTATGTAGGTTTTTTTAATGTCTTCATATCTCAATTTTGGTAAAATTTGTGTTTCCAGATATCTATCCATTTCTTCTGTGTTTTCTAATTTGTTGTCAGATCACTGTTTTTAGTAATTCCTGATAGTACTTTTTATTTCTGTAGTTTCCATTGTAACATCTCCTTTTTCATCTCTGATTTTATTTATTTGGTTTTTCGCTGCCCACCCTTTTTTGGGGGTCATTGGGCCAATGGTTTATGAATGTTGTTTATTTTTCCAAATAACAGCTCTACATTCACTGATCTTTTTATATGGTTTGCTTGATTTCAATTTTATTTCTTTTCTAATTTTAGTTATTTCTTCCCTCCTATTAATTTTAGATTTGGTTTGTACTTTTATTTCTAGGTCCTTGAGATGCATTGTTGTTAGATCTGATGCCTTTCCAATTTCTTGATGTAGGCACAATTGCTATAAGCTTTCCTGTTAATACTGCTTTTGCCATATCCCATAAGTTTTGATATGCTGTGTTGTCATCTTCATTTGCTTCTAGGAATTCTTTGATTTCCCTTTTGATTTCTTCTATGGCCTACTGTTCATTCAACAGCATGTTTTCCATCTCCATATGTTTGCATATTTTCTTGAGTTTCTTAAGCTATTAATTCCAGCTTCATTCCATTGTAGTCAGAACAGATACATTGTATAATTTATTTGTTTTTTGTAAAGATTCATTTTTTTTATTTGAAAGGGAGAAATACAGAGAGAGAAGGAGACATACAGAGAGATTTTCTACCTGTTGGTTCATTCCCCAAATGACTGCAGGGTCTGGAGCTAGGCCAGGCCAAAGCCAGGAGCTTCCTCTGGACCCTCCCTTTGGGTGCAGGGGCCCAAGTACTTGGGCCATGTTCTGCTGTTGTCCCAGGCACATTAGCAGGGAGCTGGATCAGAAGTGGAGCAACCAGGACTCGAACCTGGGATGCTGGCACTACAGCCCCTACTTTGTTTCTCTTAATCTATTGAGACTTGTCTCATGGCCTAGCATATGGTCTATCATAGAGAACATTCCATGCACTGATGAAAATAACGTGTATTCAGCAGCTGCAGGATTAAATGTTATTTTTAAATATTTATTTATTTATTTATTTATTTTTATTTATTTATTTATTTTTTGACAGGCAGAGTGGACAGTGAGAGAGACAGACAGAAAGGTCTTCCTTTGCCATTTGTTCACCCTCCAATGGCCACCGCGGCCGGCGTGCTGCAGCCGGCGCACCACGCTGATCCAAAGGCAGGAGCCAGGTGCTTCTCCTGGTCTCCCATGGAGTGCAGGGCCCAAGCACTTGGGCCATCCTCCACTGCACTGCCGGGCCACAGCAGAGAGCTGGCCTGGAAGAGGGGCAACCGGGACAGAATCTGGTGCCCCGACCGGGACTAGAACCCGGTGTGCTGGTGCCACAAGGCGGAGGATTAGCCTATTGAGCCACGGTGCCGGCCTTATTTTATTTATTTGAAAGACAAAGTTGCAGAGAGAGAGATAGAGGCAGACAGAAAAACAGATCTTCAAGCCTCTTACATCCACTGATTCACTCTCCAAATGGCTGCAACAGCTGGAGCTTGACTAAGCAAAAGCCAAGAGCCAAGAAATTCATCCGGGTCTCCCACATGGGTGTAGGGGCCCACGCACTTGGGCCATCTTCTGATGCTTTCCAGGCATGTTAGCAGGAGGTGGATCAGAACTCCGGTATTCAAAATGATGCCCATACAGTATGTCAACATAGCAGGCAGTGTTATAACCTGCTTTAAACAGCTTCTACTGGGGCCTACACTGTTGCATACTGGGTAAGGCTGCCACCTGCCCCAGCCCCTCTCTGCCAAGGGGAAGCAACTGCCCATCGTGAGCCCGCAGTATCTGTGTACCCTACCCACTTGGGCACATGAACCAAACAAAGGATCTGTATACTCTGTATTGTGAGCACAGAGTACTCCACAATGACCCTCCCTAGCACTCAGGTAGCTCTGAGCTTCTAGAGTTGGCCCCAGTGATTGCACAAAGACCTAGCCACCCTCAGATTTCTGAGTTTGCCTTCTCAGTTTCCTGGCCTATTGTGTAGTCACAGGAGTCCCCCAGTTACAGGGTACAGGGGATTCATTCCCTGCCCTGCATGCCTCTCTACCCACAGAGGGAGCTTCCCTGTTCTGGGAGCCATCCACCTTCCAGGTAGGTTGGGTAAGGGGAAGGAAATCAGGTACCCTCCTTTCATGGAACTAAGTGGGCATCCTATCCCTCACCAACTCTCCAGGCCAGACTCAAATTCCATGGGGACTATGGATTTCTCTCCCTGACAAAGTCCACCAGTGGTACACAGGCTGAAGCAGCCTGTACTCACCTTCTTCCCTGCTGGTTGCCAGGTACCTTGGTGGAGAGAGGGGAGAAAATCCATATGCCCTCCCTTCACAGGATTAGGTGGGTCCCCTGCCCACAGCAGCGCTTCAGGCTGGACTCAAAGTCAGTGGGGACTGCAAGATGCTCTCTCAGAGAAGATCACCAGTGGTGTGATGGCCACTGTAGATTCCTCTCCCCTTGGTCTGAGAAGATAGTGTACATGCCAGCCGTGGGAGTCACCGGGGGCATCCTGCTAGCTGCTGTGTGATTGCAGTTTTCCTTGCTCCAAAGAGACTGTCCTTTTTCTGTATACTTTTCTACTGAAAACTCCTCTCCAACTGTCCTCTGGGAACACAGTTCCTCCCCTGTTCTTCTGATTTCTTCCTGTAGTCAAAACAGCTTGTCTTTGCCCTATTTGGCCTCTTGGATCGGCATCTATGTTAATAAAGGATATTTGGCCTGTGGCTTTCTTTTTGTGTAGTATCCTTGTCTGGTTTTGATGTCAAGAATGAGGTTGGAGGAATTCCCTCCTTTTTCTTTTTTGGAATTATTGGAAAAGAAATGACCTTAAGACTTCTTTAAATGTTTGGTAGAATTGAACATTGAAAGCATCTGTTCCTGCCTGGGACTTTCTTTAATGGAAGACTTTATATGAATGATTCAGCCTCACTAATTATGACTGGTCTGTGTGGGTATTCTGTTTCTTAATGATCCAGTCTTGGTGCATCTGTTCAGGAATTTGTCCATTTCTTTTAGGTTATTAAATTTGTTGCTATATAATTTTTATAATGATTACTAATGATTCTTTGTGTTTCTATGGTGTCAGCTGAAATATTTCTCTCTGATTTTATTTATTTGAATCCTCTCTTTCTCTTCAGTAGTCTAGTTAAAGGTTTCCCAGTTTTGTTTATAAAAACAAACTTTTCATTGCTTCTCAGCCTTTTGGCTAAAATTAGGTGAAAAACAAACTTTTCATTTCATTGATGTTTGTATTTTTAAAAAATCTCTGTTTATTTCTGCTCTGAATTTTATTATTTCTTTGCTTATCCTAAGTTTAAATTTGCTTTGCTTTTATTTTTCTAGTTCCTTTAGGTAAAGCACTTAGTTGTTACTGATATCATTCTACTTTTTGATGTATTGATTAAAAATTCCCTCCTAATACAGCTTTTGCTGTATCCCATTGGCTTTGGTATTTTGTACTTTCATTTTCAAGACATATTTGAATATTTTGCTAAACTTTGACCCAGTGGTTGTTCATGAGTACACTATTAATTTCCGTGTATTTTTATAGTTTCCAAATTTCTTTTATTGTAATTGATTTCTAATTACATTGACTTGAGGTCTGAAAAGACACTCAATGTGATCTATAGTATTAAAATTTTTGTGACTGATTTTGTGACCTATCACATGATATGTCATGAGGGAGTTTTCCTATGATGTCTGGAAGAACGTGCTTGGTAGCTGTTGGATGGGTGTTCTCTATGTGATTTTAACTCTGCTGTTTGTTGATTTCCTCTCCAGATAATCTGTCCATTTATGAAAGTGGGGTGTAAAAATCCCCTTCTATTGTTGAATTGTTATCTATCTTTCCTTTTAGTCTGATAATATTTGCTTTATATATTTGGGAATCTTATATTAGGTACACATATATTTACAACTCTTACTTTTTCCTGATGAATTGAAGCTTTTCTATAACCTTTCTTATCTCTTTTTATTATTTTTCTTTACTTCTGTTTTCTTATATAATTATAGATCCTTCTGTTTTCTTTCTGGGTCTACTTGCATGGATTTTCTTATTCTATCTTTTTTCTTTGATTCTATGCATCTGTGACTTTTTTTTTATTTATTTGACAGAGTTATAGACAATGAGAGAGAGAGAGCAAGACAGAGAGAAAGGTCTTCCTTCCGTTTGTTCACTCCCCAAATGGCCACTACGGCTGGTGCTGCACCGATCCGAAGCCAGGAGCCAGGTGCTTCCTCCTGGTCTCCCATGCGGGTGCAGGGGCCCAAGCACTTGGGCCATCCTCCACTGCCTTCCTGGGCCACAGCAGAGAGCTGGACTGGAAGAGGAATAACTGGGACTAGAACCGGCATCCGGCGCCACAGGTGGAGAATTAACCAAGTGAGCCATGGTGCCGGCCTCTACTCTGTGACTTTTAATTGAATAATTTAATCCTTTTACACTAAAGGTACTTATTGATAGGTAAGATTATGTTGCTTCCATTTTGATATTGTTTTCTAGCTTTATTGTACTAGCTATATAGCTTGCTTGCTTTCATTCTTTCTTCTGTTCATACAATCTTCCTTTGTGATTAAATGTGTTCTCTAGTGGTGTATTTTGGTTCCCTATTATTGTGGTAAGTCTATTGCAGATATTTGCTTTAGGGTTACCAAGAGTGTAACTAAAACCATCTTTTGGTTTTAAAAAAGTTATTTTAAACCCTTATAATAAGATAGGAAAAGAAACAAAAAGAGAAAGACATACAAACTATTTAACTACTAATGGGACCTCTATATGTATACCCAGTCTCTTTCCAACTTTGAAATCTGTCTGTATCACCTAGCTCTTAATGAATTAATGTAATTATTATTATAACTTTTACTTTTTTTTTTATTTATGTATTCAAAAGACAAGTTATGGAGAGAGAGGCAGAGAAGGAGAATGAGAGCTCTTCAATCTGCTGGTTCACTCCCTAAACAGCTGTAACAATGGGGACTGGGCCAGGCCAAATCCAGGAGACTGGAACTCCTTCCTGGTCTTCTACATGGGTCACAGGTTCCAAGTACTTGGGCCATTTTCTGCCACTTTTTCTGGAACATTAGGAGGGAATTGGATCGGAAGTGGGGTGACCAGGAGTTGAACCAGCACTCTGATATAGGATGCTTGCATCACAAATGGTGGCTTTAAACCACTACACTATAATGTTGGCACCTCACTTTTCTTTTTAAAGCTGTAAGTAAATGAGCATTATGTTTACATTGTTGTAGCATTCCGACTTGTATCAGTTATTAAAAGTTTATTAACTTGTGATATTTTCTTCTTATTTATTTGAATCTCTGAAGAATCCTGTCAGCATTTATTGTAAGACAAGTCTGGTGGATACAAATTATCTCAGCTTTTATTGGTCTGAGAATGTCTTTATCTTCCCTCCTATTTAAAGGATAGCTTTGTTCAGTGTATCTTTGATGGGTGGGAGTATTTTTCTTTCAGTACTGGAAAGTCTTATTGTCTCCACACTTGTATAGTTTCTGCGAGAAGTATGTAGTCAAATGAATCAGGACTCCTGTAGATCTTACTTGTTTCTTTTCTATTGCAGCTTTGAGAATCTTCTTTTTACATTTAACCTTGAAGAGCTTCATTATAATCTTGTCTTTCTTTTAATATGTTTTAAAATTTGCTAATGTACTTTTACATTAAAGGATTTATGTTAATTTGTTACTTCTAGTTTTCTGTCAAGTCTGTTAGAGTATCAAATCCTTTGTATATGCTCTCTTGAATTGAGTTTTCTTAATGCAGCTGTTTTGAATTCTTTATTCAATCATTTGCAAATGTCCATGCCGAGCTGTTTATTTGACACCTTATTTTGTTCATTAGGTGAGTTCATGGCTCTCTGAAAGTTCTTGTCACTTGTCAGTGTATGATGCTGTTTGCACATTGGAGGATTGGTTATTTTTCCTGTCTTCATGATCTAGGTTCTTTTGTGGCTACTATTCCAGTTTCCCAGAAGTCTGCTTGCATGTCTGCTGTCTCAGCAATATTTGTTGCCTAATCCTGTGGCCATGGATGCCACAATGATAGATCACATCTGGAGTCCACGGATGGCCTAGACTCTCACAGCATGGAGGTAAGATCCAAGCCCATTGTGCTATGGCCTGTTGCTGAGGGGGACTCGTAGCCCATGGCTACAACAACCAGCAAGAGGTGTTGCAGACTAGCATATAAGTCCAATCAAGTGGGACCATGAGGATGGTGTTTGGAATCAGTGCTGATCCAGAGATTCCATCTATAGGTGCTGGCCTGGTAGAGGGACCATTAGGATTTGCTAATGGGGTGATAAAAACATCCCTTTGACCACCCAAGCTGGCATGAAGCTGGATTACACCTAGGTTTCAGGATCACCAGGCCCCATGTAATCTCACAGGGACTTGCCAGCCACAGTGAGGCAGGCAGTTATATATTTTGAAAGGATCCATGTCATCAGGGGTGCAGATCTCTGCCTGAAGCTAAGAAAACTCCAACAGCTCTCTGTGAGCACCATCCTGGGGCTGGGGACCCTAATCATGTGCTGGGTCTCATGGGGCAGGACCTGGATCTGAGCTCCAAGGCAAGAGCTTACGCTCCCTTCTCTGTTGTTGCTAGAGTCTTTTCTGTGCTGTCTGCTGGAGGTTGGGGGAAGGGTGTGTCTCTGCAGGGAGATGATTACCAGGGTGTTTCAGCTGCCATCATCCCTGTGCACTCCCTGCCCCATACACCAGAGACATTTTTTTAAGATTTTATTTATTTATTTGAAAGGTAGTGTTACAGATAGTGAGAGGGAGAGACAGAGCGAAAGGTCTTCCATCCGTTGGTTTACTCCCCAAATGACTGCTACGGCTGGTGCTGAGCCAATCCAAAGCCAGGAGCCAGGTGCTTCTTCCCAGTCTCCCACATGGGTGCAGGGGCCCAAGGACTTGGGCCATCTTCTACTGCTTGCCCAGGCCACAGCAGAGAGCTGGATTGGAAGAGGAGGAGCTGGGTCTCGAACCGGCGCCCATATGGGATGCCGGCACTGCAGGTGGAGGATTAACCTACTGCACCACAGCACCAGCCCCACCAAAGGCATTTTTGAATAAGAAAAGTAAGGAAGTAAGGTAAAGAGAAGTGTGTATACTGTAATAACAATTTTATAATCAATTCCAATGTGTGTGTGTGATTATATGAGCTTGAGTTTGCATGGAAATGCAAACAGAGGGTTGTTAATATGTGTTTTTAGCTTGATTCGGAAGAAGGGTGGTAAATCTGAATGAGTTGTAAGTCTAGATGAGTTGGAGAGAAATGTTGAGCTGAGATGAAACTGGAGGGGAGTTGGGTGAGGAATAGATTTAATTAGCCCTTACTTTATATGTTCCATTTATTGTAGCAAGCAATTATGTAATTATGTGAGCATGGCTTGAAAAAATACAAAAAAGAACCTTTAAAATGTTGGGTTAAATTCATTCAAACTCTAATGAGTTGAATAATGGCTCCCCAGAAGGTATGTCTACTTAGAATCTGTGTGTTAATGTGACCTTATTTGGAAAAACAGTGTTTGCAGATGTAATTAAATTAAGAACTCCAAAAAAGATTATTCTGATATAGTAAGGGCACTAAATCCACTGACAAATGTTATTAAAAGAAAAAGCGAGGGGCTGGTGCTGTGGCATAGTGGATAAAGCCGCCTCCTGCTATGTCGGCATCTCAGATGGGCGCTGGTTCTAATGCTGGCTTCTCCATTTCCGATCCCGCTCTCTGCTATGGTCTGGGAAAGCAGTAGAAGATGGCCAAGTCCTTGGGCCCCTGCACCCACGGGGGAGACCCGGAAGAAATTCCTGGCTTCAGACTGGTGCAGCTCCGGCTGTTGCAGTCATCTGGGGGAGTGAACCAGTGGATGGAAGACCTCTCTCCCTCTGCCTCTGCCTCTCTGTAACTCTGCCTTTCAAATGAATAATTAAATCTTATAAAAATGAAAGAAAGGAAGAAGATGCACAAGGAGGAAAGGGCATGTGAAAGCTGAGGCAGAGCTTGGACCTAAAGCTGGAAAAGGCAAGAAACAAAGTGTCACCAAGAAATACCAGGGCTGCATAGAGTACAGTTGGGACATCACTGATTAGTCTGCTTTTCTTAATGTATAGATAAGAAGAACAATACTTGAAACTTGTTTTCTACTTTGGATGAGCTATGCCGACTTGAGTCAGTCTTAATATCCCTTTCTGAATTTCTGCTTTGGAAGGCTTAGGGGCATTTGGCATTTTTTAAGTCAGCTGGCTGCAGTTCAGTCAGCTATTGTCATTTTTGCATTTTAGACGTATGCATTTTATTGTCACACAATCACCTTTGTAGAATTTTGTACCATTTCTTTAATTTTCTATGTTTCCTTTGGAAAGGATTTTGTATAACCCTATAGTTTCTTACTGCAGATCCCTAGCTATGTGTCTGTCACTTGAAATATGTATCCATGATACATTCCCAATTCTGTATCTCTGATCCATCACATGACTGTTCCTGTGCTGAGAATTTCTCCTCATATCACTGGATGAAACTAGTCCAGGATATAAAAAATGTTTGAGAAGCTGAAATACTTGGGATGCAAAAAGAATGAGTGTAGCCTGGGTTCAAGTAGAGAAAGGGAATAAGGTGTTATGTCTCCCAGTAGGACACAGGATTCTTGTCCAATGAGGCAGATTAACTCTCAACATGGATGTGCCTTTATTCCTACCACAGAAGAATTTACCATCTTCACTAAGGTAATGCTGCAGGGCGACTGAGGCTGTAAAGGCAATGAGAGGTGAGAAGGATGATTATTGGATGCCATCACAGTCATAATTTTGCAAGGCTTATATTGACTACAGGGAGGTGGACCTAGTGGTATGTACTAACTCACTTAGGGTATGGCCTTGAAAGGTAATCCTCTGTGATTATGAAATTGTGATTGAACCAACATGACACAGATTTTCTGCACAATGAGTTAGAGCTTTTTTTTGCCAAAGAGAAGACCAGAAAAGAAGGAACATACTAAACTAATAGACATATCAGCACCAATGATCTTATATAATAATGACTTACAAGGTTATTGATTACACCTATGGCATACAGGTATACACAATGACCATTATAAAACAGGATGTTCCAACATTACAAATGTGCAAATTGCTTTGAAAAAGAAAATAAGCACAGTGATTCAATTCTTCATGGCCTAGGAGATAAAATATTTACTAACTATAAATAAATCCCTATGAATTTTAACAAAATGCTAATAAAAAGCATATTTAACAGTTATTACAGACATCAAAACAATAACACAGGTACCACCATAAGTCTTCAAAATTAATTAATTTTAAAGATAGGAATAAATGGGGCTCAGGACTTAACAGGTGAAAATTTGACCATAAAAGGCACTTGTTGAGACTGAAAATTTTACCTTGGACCATGCAACCAAGTCTCCTACTTCAAATGAGAATGAATCAGCCAGCATTGTGGATCCTGGTATTCTGAGATGGCACTATTTTTCTTTTACATCTGGAAATATTTGCAAAAATAAAACACATTCCAGAAATGTTATAAAAATGACTCTTTTTACAAAAGGCAGAATGAGATGGGGGGGAGACAGAAGGGGGAGAGAGAGAGATGGAGGGAGGACAGAGAGGGGGAGAGAGAGAGAGAGAGAGAGAGAGAGAGAGAGAGAGATTATCAACACAGATCCTCCCATTTACTGGTTTACTCTCCAAATGGCCACAGTGGCTGGACCTGGGCCAGACTGAAGTCAGGAGTCTAGAACTCCATTCAGGTCACCCACATGTATGGCAAAGACCCAGATACTTGGGCCCTCTTTGGCTGATTTCCCAGATTCATCAGCAGGGATTAGGAAATGGAGCAGCTGGGACTTGAACTGGCACTCCTACTGGATGCTGGTATTGCAGGTGGTGGCCTAACCAACTGTGTCAAAATGCTGGCCCCAAGAGTTGGAATGTGGAGCTACTGAATGTTTTGGAGGATATTTTAAAAATTAGAACCATGGGCTTATATAAAAATAAGAATTAAAGGAAAGTGTCTTTCATGGTATTAGCATATTTGGCACCAGTATTATTTTGCCACATTGATTGGTTATGGAGTCATTGAGGTTGCACATGTTTTATTTCCTACTTAGGGTGTTTAAAATATTCACACAAATTAGTCACATAAATTACTGATGGTAGTTTAAATTATTTAAAGGAATTTAATCACATGGTTAATAAATGCCCATGAAAATGACTTTCCAAGTTATTTTTTAGATATACAAATTTAATGTATTAAGTATTGAGTAAAAGGAACCTTTACATTGAACTAAATTCTTTCATGATTTCCTTAAATCTGTTGCATAGGGCTAGATTTTATGCTCCATAGAAAATGGGCTGATCCATGGCTCTTCCAATCCTGGTAACTTTAAGTTCTGACACAGCCTCTAGTAGTAACTAAAATATCTAGTCATATATACTAATCAAAACTCTAGAACTGAAACTGAGGTTTCTGCGTATTTTAACTTAAGCCTGATGCAATCAGAAATCCTAAAGTTGTGAAAAATATGTAGTTGGTTGCCTCTCTGTCACTTAATTTCTCATATGTATCCCCTTTCCTTGACCTGGTAGTTTTTTTTCTGATCACTCTGTAGTCTATGTATAGAGGAAGGGTTGCGGGAGAAGAATAAAGAAGGTGGGAGAGTTGTTCATGGATTGATGTTACACAGACTGGTACTATGCTATGTCTGTCCATTTTCTGTTGCTATAGCAAAATACCTGAGACTGAATACATTGCAAAGAAATGAAGTTTATGAATATTTAGCTCACAGTTCTAGAGATTTAAGAGAATGGTGAGAGCATCTGCTCCAGTTTGGTGAGGCATGATGGCAGATGCCACCCCAAGGCAAGAGTGTATGCGGAAGAAGGAACTATTAGTCATGTGGAGAGACAGAAAGCAAAAGAGAGTCGGGGGAAGTAACAGGCTTGCTCCCAACAATTCATTCTTGTTGGACTTCCTGCAAGAGAGAGAATATACTCCAGAGAGAAGAGCATTAATTCCTCTGAGAAACCTAATCAGCTAGGATTCACCTCATAAAGATTCCACCACTGCTCAGTATTGCCATACTGGGTAAACAGCTTCTAGCATGTAAAACTTTGGGGCACACACTTAAACCTTAGGCAAGCATTGGCAATGTTCTCTGGGGCTATCAGAATATTGAAGTTGACTCCTTCTCTTTCTAAGGATTATTCAGAAGCTCTCTCCTTCCCCTGGTTACGGGAGTATCTCACCGAAAGTCCTTTCACCATAGCGTGTGCATTCTATTTTGAATAGTTTCTAACTTCTCTCTTTCTTTCTTTCTTTCTTTCTTTCTTTCTTTCTTTCTTTCTTTCTTTCTTTCTTTCTTTCTTTCTTTCTTTCTCTTCCTTCCTTCCTTCCTTCCTTCCTTCCTTCCTTCCTTCCTTCCTTCCTTCCTTCCTTCCTTCCTTCCTTTTTTTGACAGGCAGAGTTAGACAGAGAGAGAGAGAGACAGAGAGAAAGGTCTTCCTTTTCCGTTGGTCCATCCCCCAATGGCCGCCATGGCCAGTGTTGTGCTGATCCGAAGCCAGGAGCCAGGTGCTTCTCTTGGTCTCCCCTGCGGGTGCAGGGCGCAAGCACTTGGGCCATCCTCTACTGCCTTCCCCTGGCCACAGCAGAGAGCTGGACTGGAAGAGGAGCAACCAGGACAGAATCCGGCGCCCCAACTGGGACTAGAACCTGGGGTGCTGGCACTGCAGGTGGAGGATTAGCCTAGTGAGCCGTGGCGCTGGCCTTCTAACTCCTTTCTTAAGTCTTTGGGATTTCTTGATACCTTCAAATTCTCTGTTCTGGTCAGTGGCCATGTGGTTCTCTTTGCAGGATCTAAGATCATTCCACACTAGATGTCTTGTGTGATCCCTATTATACTTGGTACATGAAAACTATTCACACATTTTTAATGCTGAGTCTGGATTTATAAGCTGATCCCTATTATTTTTCTTCATTTTTCAAAATAACAAGCTGCCTCCTCTCTCATTCTTTTTTTTTTTAAATACTTATTTTATTTATTTGAAAGATAGAGTTAGAGAGGTAGAGCAAGAGAGCGAGAGAGAGGTCTTCCATCCATTGGTTCACGCCCCAACTGGCTGAAATGGCCAAAGCTGAGTTGATCTGAAGCCAGGAACCAAGAGCTTCTTTCGGGTCTCCCATGTGGGTGCAAGGGCCCAAGCACTTGGCCCATCTTCTACTGCTTTCTCAGACCACACCATAGAGCTGGGTTGGAAGTGGAGCAGCCAGGAATTGAACCAGTGCCCAGATGGGATGCTGGCGCTGCAGGCCGGGGCTTTAACTTGCTGTGCCACAGTGCCAGGCCCCTCTCTCATTCTTAATGTGTGCATCCAACTATTTTTTTCCTGTGTCTCCAACCTGCACAATATATCAAACCCTCCAAGTGGCCCTGTTAGCACTCTCATAGAATTGTGGTGAAGAGTAGCTACTTCCATTGTGGGACATGGGATAGAGGTCTCCCCAGAGAAAACTTTCCTTCAAAATTCTTCTCAAATACTTAAGCCTTTAATCCATTTAAATACTTTCATGGGTTTGTGGTTAAAACACATGAGAGATGTTTCCAGAAACTTATGTTTGGAATTATGTAAATAACCCAATGCTTCCTTTGTGTGTAATATCTATGATTTTGCTTCCAAGAAACATATTTGAAATATGTAGTAAAATCTGTATTACAAAATCTTATGTTTAGCAGAGACTCTCATGTTTGTACACATCTGAGTTAAAGGATCCTTCAGATAAAGGGCAGATTTTAAACAAATGTTGATAGTCACATGAACTGGCTGCACATTGAAATGAAAATTGTAGTTAAGATTTTGGTGCTTGGAGGGCATAAAGTAAGATAGCAGATTTGGAGGTAGAGTAAGATGGTGGCTGAGTAAGAAACTTCAATCACCTCCCCACAGAGACACCAGTTTGGACAGCTATTCACACATCAAATCACTTTCACGGAAGGTAAGGAGGCCAGATGAGAAACTCTAGTATGTGGTTTTAGTGTAAGGAGAAAAAAATACATAAAAAGAGCCAGGGAGGAAAGACTTGCCACATCACCCTTTCCCCTGCTCCAAGTAGCCCAGTATGGGTAGAGATGTCTCCCATACAGGGAAGGAGATAGAATTAAGTCCAGACCTTAGACTTGAAACAGAGGATCAGTTCTGTCACAGTGAAACCTGGAGTCTGACAAGGTCCCAGGGCCTCTGCCGCTAGCCCAATACCTGTACACTGAGCCTTTGCACTCTCCTTAGGCAGTCACTTTCATCAATCCCTTATTGTCCCTGCCTTGACCCAATCTCTGGCAAACAGGAGAGCAAGATTCCAGCCACTTGGGAGTAGGGTGGGAAAATGAATTTAGGACTTGTGTTTAAGCCCAGAGCCAGAACTCTTGCAGTGAGATCCAACACCAGATAAATCCCAAAGTATCAGCAGACCAGTGCTCACAGACAGGGAGACCTGTATCTCAGTGGAATGGTCAGCTTATATCACGCCAAGTATTGTGCAAACCTGATATGTAATCTGGGATTGTGCAGGGTCTTGTGACTCTGACACTCAGGCACGAACCACCTTCATGTCAGCCTGGGAAACTAAGGGACTGCCTTTACCTCCTCTCTCCCAACCTTGGGCAGAGAGCAAGGAGTAAGATTTCAACCACAGAGGAGTGAGGCAGGAAGGCGAGTGCAGAGCTTTCCTTTGGAATTTTTGCCAGTCCTACTTTGGTGAGTCCTGACACCAGATAAACACCAGAGATGTTTATCCTGAGCCAGTACTCACAGAGTCTCTAGATTTTCTGTAGCATCAGATGGAGACCTGCACTCTGGCAGGATAGATGAGTATTTCAGCTTGCATCACCTCCAGCTTCTTGTGGGCTTGTTGTATATCCATAAGAAAGTGCAGGATCCTCCAGCTTTCAGATTTTGGTGCAGCTCAGCTTAATGCAATGCTGGTGAGGGGTGGGGCGAGTAAGTGAACTGTGGACAGACAATAAGGATTAGATTCCAACCACTGGGGAATAGTCACACCAAAGTAAGCTCTGGGCTGTGTCTTGGATCTGGTAAAGTCAGCACTAAGGAAGATATTAATATTCCCTTCCCCAGACCAGTGCCTGTGGGTGGAACCTGTGGACCTGACCTGGATCCAGTTAATTGAACATACATCTTAGTTGGCATCACCTGTCACTGTTGAATGGACTGGAGTGGCAAGAGTACCTCAGCAGCAGACAGCATATAGCAAAGTGGTCCTTGTCCTACCCCTTACTGTGCTGGCCTGGGCTTTTCTGGGTTCAGGATTTGATCTACCATTATGGCATAGGTGGCCCATGGACTGTTGACTCAGTTCCTTCTGCAACCCAAGGCAGCATAATATGGAGAGTAATTGCTTGGAGAAGGAAAAGTAGGTGGGTTCCAAGACATTGGATGGAGGTTTGTGTTACTGTGCTCCTCTCCAGCAGTGCAGGCCAGTGCTCCCATAACCCTAGCTGGACTGAAAGCCAGCACTCACATAGCCCTGGACATTGGCCACTGCCAAGGCCCATGCCTCTCTGATGAGATTGAGGTTAGTGTCTCATTCCCCCACTGTCACTTCAATAATTGCTATGGAAAGAGGTATATGCAGACTACATGATAGCATCCAACTAGAAATAAAGTCCAAATAACCAACAAATTGATACCAGAAGACACATCTCCAGGAAACAAACTTTTATGATGAAAATCTTATTAAAAGTTATAGGGGTTGCTATTGTGAGTAAGGAGGTTAAGCCATAGCCTTCAATGCTGGCAATCCCACATGGGCCCCTGTTCCAATACTAGCTATTCTGCTTCTGGTCCAGCTCCCTGCTAATGTGTCCGAGAAATCAGCAGAAGATGGCCTGACTGCTTGGGCCCCTGCTACCCATGTGGGAGACCCATTTGGAGTTTCTAGCTTCTGGCTTTGGCCTGGACCAGCCCTAGTCATTGCAGTCATTTAGAGAGTGAACCATCAGATGGAAGATCTCTCTCCCTGTCCCTTTGTAACTCTTCCAAATAAATCTTTAAAAAATGATAGAAACAGCTAATCTGCCAGCTACACAATTATCAATGTGGGAAAACAGGAAGTATGAAATAGTAAGGCCATATGCAACCACCAAAGGAACTCAATAAGCTTTAGTAACAGATTCCAAAGAAAAGGGATTGATGAAATGCCTGGTAAAGAATTCAAGGGACTGGTGCTGTAGTAGCAGGATTCCAGGGGGCACCAGGTTAGTCCTGGATACTCTGCTTCTGACCCAGCTCCCTGCTAATGTGCCTGAGAAAGCAGTGGAGGATGGCGCAAGTACTTGGGCCCCTACTCCCATGTAGGAGATCTGGCTGCCTTTGGACCAGCCCACCTCTGGACAGGGCGGCCATTTGGGGAGTGAACCAGCAGATGGAAGATCTCTCTCTGTCTCTCGGTCTCTTTCTCTGTAACTCTGTCTTTCAAATAAAAAAAAAACTTTTAAAAATACAAAAGAGTGATATTTTTCCTTCTTTATATATTTCTAGGAAATTTTTATTTAATAAATATACATTTCCAAAGTACAACTTTTGGATTATAGTGGTTTTTCCCCCCATAACCACCCTCCCAACCACAAACCATCCCATCTCCTACTGCCTCTTCCATCCCATTCTTCATTGATTCATTTTTTTTCTTTTCTTTCTTTCTTTTTTTTTTTTTTGACATGCAGAGTGGACAGTGAGAGAGAGAGACAGAGAGAAAGGTCTTCCTTTGCTGTTGGTTCACCCTCCAATGGCCGCCACGGCCGGCGCGCTGCGGCCAGCGCACCGTGCTGATCCGATGGCAGGAGCCAGGTGCTTTTCCTGGTCTCCCATGGGGTGCAGTGCACAAGTACTTGGGCCATCCTCCACTGCACTCCCTGGCCACAGCAGAGAGCTGGCCTGGAAGAGGGGCAACTGGGACAGAATCCGGCGCCCCGACTGGGACTAGAACCCGGTGTGCCGGCGCTGCAAAGCGGAGGATTAGCCTATTGAGCCAGGGCGCCGGCCCATTGATTCATTTTTAATTATCTTCATATACAGAAGATCAACTTAATATATACTAAGTAAAGATTTCAACAGATTGCACCCACACAGACGCACAAAGTATAAAGTATTGGTTGAGTACTAGTTTTACTGTTAATTCACATAGTAAAACACATTAAGGACAGAGAGCCTACATGGGGAGTGACTCCTGTTGTTGATTTAACAATTGACACTCTTATTTATGATGTCAGTAATCACCGGAGGCTCTTGTTTTGAGCTGCCAAGGCTATGGAAGCCTCTTGAGATCACAAACTCTGACCTTATTTAGACAAGGCCTTAAAGTGGAAGTTCTCTCCTCCCTTCAGAGAAAGGTACCTCCTTCTTTGATGGCTCATTATTTCCATTGGGATCTCACAGAGATCTTTCATGTAGGTCATTTTTTTTTTTTTTTTTTGCCAGAGTGTCTTGGCTTTCCATGCCTGGGAAACTCTCATGGGCTTCTTAGCCAGATTCAAATGCCTTAAGGGCTGATTCTGAGGCCAGAGTGCTGTTTAGGGCATTTGCCATTCCTTGAGTCTGCTGTGTATCCCGCTTCCCATGTTGAGTTGTTCTCTCCTTTTTAATTATATCAATTATTATTAGCAGATACTGGTGAAAAGAGTGATTTTTAAGGCTTCTAAAGACTCAAAAGAAAATACAGATAGTTGAATCTAATTGGGAAAATAATGCATGATACAAATGATAAAGCAAGTAAAAAGGAAGATATTTGAAATAGAATCAAACATAAATCTTTAAAATAAAGAAGTCAATAAGTTAAAGTAAAAATACAGTTGAAAGCCTCAACAATAGACTAGATCAATCAGAAGAAAGACTATCTAAACTTGAAGATGGGTCTTTTGAAATATCCTAGTAGACGAAAAAAATATTTAAAAAGAAAAGAATAATGACAGCTTCCCAGACTATTCGGCCACCATTAAGTGAACAAATATTTGAATTATGAGGATTCCTGAGGGTGAAGAGAAGAAGCCTAGAAAATCAACTATGTGAAATAATAGCGGAAAACACTCCAATATTGAGAAATATTTGAGCATCCAAGTATAGGAGACCCATAGGACCCCAAATAGATATGACCAGAAAAGATCTTCACCATGACACATTGTAGTAAAACTCTGAAAAGAACACATAAAAGATGTCTAAAATCTGTGAGAGCAAATAAGTCACATTTAAGGGGGCCCCCACTAGAGTATTAGCAGATTTCTCAACAAAAACTTATATGCTAGAAAGGAATGGAATAATACATTGCAGTTACTGAAATAAAAACTCTGAACCAAGAATACAAACACAGCAAAGCTATCTCTCGCAAATGAAGGAGAAGTGCTTTCCAAGACAAGCAAAAACTGAGGGGATTTATCACAATCAGATCAACCTTACAAAAGATGCTTAAGGGAATCCTACATACAGAAATAAAAGATAAGTACCCTCATGAAAACATGTCAAAGTATAAAACCAAGTACAGAAAAAAGCAAGAATATTCAAAATAAATAGAAGACAGTTTTTTTTTTTAAATGATAGGACTAGGTCATTACTTATCAGTAATAACCTTGAATATAAATACTAAATCCCCCAATGAAAAGATACAGACTGGCTGAATGGATAAACCAAAAACCAATGACTTGCTGCCTACAAGAAATTCATTTCACCAGTCAAAACACTCAAAGAGTGAAAGTGAAGGATGGGAAAATTGTTCTTTACAAAAGGAAACCAGAAGTGAGCAAGTGTAGCTATGCTTATAATGGACTAAATATGTCTTAAGACAATTACGAAAAGACAAATAAGTTCTCTATATCATGATCAATTGATGAATTCAACAAGGTGATATATTGATTATAAACATATTTGCACCTAATAATGGTGCATTCAATTTATAAAGCCAAAACTATTTGACCTGTTGAGAGAGATAAGATCAAATACAGTAATAGTGTGTGTGTGGGGGGGGACTTTAGTACCCTACTTTCATCAATGGACAGATTATCCAGACAAAATCTCAACAAGGAAACATCAGAGTTAAACTAAACTATAGACCAAATGGACTCAACAGACATTTATATAACATTTCCTTTAAAAGCTGAAGAATAAGCTTACTTTTTCATCAGCATATGGAACATTCTTTAGGATAGACCATATATTAGACAAAAAAGCAAGTATGAACAAATCGAAAAAAATCAAAATTATATCATGTAGCTTTCTGACCACAATGAAATAGAACTAGAAGTCATCAACAAAAGAAAGTCTAGACTTTATATGTATATCTGGAGACTGAACTACATGCTTCCAAAGAAGAGTGTGTTATTGAAAAAGTCAAAAAGGAAATTTAAAAATTCCTTTAAATGAGTGAAAATGGAAATATATAAAAACTTATGAAATATAGAAAAATCTGTAGTAAGTTTATAGCAATAAATGCCTACATAAAAATAGGTATCAGATAAAGAAATAGTGCATCTCAAGAACCTAGAAAACCAAGGATATACCAAACCAAAAATTAATAGAAAGAAAAAATAGGTAAATGAAACTAGAAAAGTTCAAAAGACCAATAAAGAGTTGGTTTTTTTGGAAAGAGAAGAACAATCAACTTTCGATAAGAAGATAAAAGAGCATTCGTGTGAATAAAATCAGATAATGGAAATATTGCAACTGAAAACACAGAAATAAAATGATCATTAGGGACTATTATGAACAAGAATATGCCAACAAATAAGAAAACCTAGAAGAAATGGACAAATTTCTGGATACATATAACTTACAAATGTTAATCCATGAACACTCAACAGACCCATAACAAATTAAATCAATAATAGTGTTCCAGCAAAGGAAAGCCCAGGAGCAAATGGCTCTGCTGCTTAATTCTACCAAATATTGAGGTATAATTAACACCAATTCTGCTCAATCCAGTCCCAAAAATTTAAATAAAAAAATCCCTTCCAAATGAATTCTACAAGGCCATCATTATCTTGATACTAAGATCAGACAAGGACAGAACAACAGGAAGAAAGCTATTGGCGTGTTGCCCGGATGAAGAAATTAAAAAATTCTCAACAAATTACTTGCAAATTAACCCAACAATACATAAAAAAGATCATTCATCGTGGTTAAGTGAGGATTTATCCCAGGGATGCAGGGATGGTTTGGTAAGAACAAATCAGTGAATGTAATATCTTCATATGAACATCTCAACACAGGCAGAAAAAGCATTTAATAAAAGTAAACATATATTTATGATAAAAGTCTCAAGTGAGTTAAGTATCTCAACATAATTAAAGCTGTATATGAAAAATCCACAGTCAACATCATAATGAATGGCCAAACCCTGGAAGCCTGTCCTCTGAGATCTGGAACCAGACATGGCTGTTAATTCTGCTTTTATTCAATGTTTTACTGGAAATTTTAGCCAGAACTATTGTCTAGTGGAAAAAAAAGGCACACAAATTGAAAAGGAGGAAGTTGAATTATCCCAATTACAGATGACATGGTTCTGTATATAGAAAATCCTAAATATTCCAGCAAGAGAGCATTAGAAGTGATAATTTCAGTAAAGTTACAGGATACAAAATCAACACATAGAAATCAGCATTATTTTTTAGACATTATATAGACATTTTAAGGGTACTATCATTCCCAATAGCCACAAAAATAAAATACCTGGGAAGAAATTTAGCCATGGATGTGAAACAAATTTAAAGAAGAAATTGCATAACACTGAAATTGAAGAAGACATACACATACAATAGAGACACCTCTCATGTTCAATGATTGGTAGTAGGTATTATTAAAATGTACATACTACTCAAAGCAATTTACATATTCAACACAATCCCTATCAAAATACTGATGATATTCCACATAGAACTAGGAAAAAATCCTAATATTAATTTGGAAGCCAAAGACCGTGAATTTACAAAGCAATTTAAAACCAAAAGAATGAAACTGGGGGCATCACAACACGAGATCTCAACATATGCTGCGGAGCTATTGTAACTAAGCAGCATGATATTGGCATAAAAACAGACACATTGACTAATGGAACTGAACAGAGATTCCAAGAATTAGTCTATTCATCTGAAGTCTACCGATCTTCAAAAAAGCTGCCAGAAACTTACACTGGAGAAAGTACAATATGTTCAATAAATGGTTCTGGGAAAATCTATATTCTGAAAATTAAAGCTAGACCCCCTATGTCTCTCCCTATACAAAAATCAACTCAAAATTGATCCAAGACCTACAATGTAAGAACTGAAACTATGAAAATTCTATAAGAAAACATACGTTGAATGCTTCAAGACATCACTATAAGCGATGACTTTTGGATAAAACAAAAGCTTATAAAAAGCAAAACTAGACAAACGGGATATATAAAATTAGGAAACTTTTGCATAGTATAGGAAACAGTTAACAGAGCTTAGAGACAACCAACAGAATGGGAGAAAATATTCATAAGTCATGAATCTTATAAAGGATTAGCACCCAGAATATAAAAGGAACTAAAAAAACTTGGTAATAAAAGAAGACTAAACAATCCATTTAAGACATGAGGAAAGGGTCTGGATCTATCTATCTATCTATCTATTTCTCATAAGAGGAGATAGAAATGGCAAAAAAATATGAAAAAAGTCTTAATACCAGTAGCCTTCAGGGAAATGCAAATTAAGTCACTCTAGATAAAATGGTTGTTATCAAAAAGGGAAAATAAGCAAATACTGGTGAGGATGTGGAGGAAAGAGAAGTTTCATACTCTGTTGGTGGGAATGCAGATTAGAATAGCCATTATGGAGAATGGTATGGAAATTCATCAACAGACTAAAAATAGATCTACCATAGGACCCAGCTTTTCTACTTCAGAATATAATTTGAAGGAAATAAAATCAGCATATGGGAGAGGTACTGTTACTCCCATGTTCATTGCAGTTACTGTCACAATAGCTATGAATGGCATTGATGAAGATGTTCATCACTGGATGACTGGCTAAAGAAAAGTGTGGCATATGTATGTACACTGGAATCTTATTCAGCCATAAGAAGGAATGAAATTCTGACATTCACAGCAAGATAGTTGAGACTGGAGAGTATCAGGCTATATGGAATAAGCCAGACATAGAAAGACAAATGACACATGTTCTCTCTTATTTGGAAGTTAAAAAAATCATCTTAAATAGTGACTACTAGAGGTTGAGAGGGGTAGCAGAGCAGGAATAGAGGGAGATTGGGTACCACTTGCTAACCCATTTAGATACAAGTGACACATTCAATAGCACCATAGCACAGTGGAGGTGACTGTAGTTCACAATACCATGTTACATATGATAAAAGGATTGGAAAGGAAGAGCTGGTAGGCTCCAAATACAAATAAAAGTTTATAAATGGAAAGGCTAGTTGTCTGGTTTGATTGTTTTATGCTGTGTATATGTGTTGACATATTGCACAGTACTCCATAAAATAAAAAGTATCTCATATTAATCACAAAATTGACAAAGTAGAATAATTGAAGGAAAAAAGAAAATAGGAGTTTTCCTTGAATAAAACTTCAGTATGATTTTTCCCTGATGTTCTATGATCGTGTTCCTTTATACTTTTTTTTTTTTTTTGACAGGCAGAGTGGACAGTGAGAGAGACAGAGACAGAGAGAAAGGTCTTCCTTTTGCCGTTGGTTCACCCTCCAATGGCCGCCGTGGCCGGCACGCTGCGGCCGGCGCACCACGCTGACCCGACGATGGCAGGAGCCAGGTACTTATCCTGGTCTCCCATGCAGGTGCAGGGCCCAAGCACTTGGGCCATCCTCCACTGCACTCCCTGGCCACAGCAGAGAGCTGGCCTGGAAGAGGGGCAACCGGGACAGAATCCGGGCGCCCCGACTGGGACTAGAACCTGGTGTGCCAGCCCCGCAAGGCGGAGGATTAGCCTATTGAGCCGCGGCACCGGCCCCTTTACACTTCTAATTAAGGTATCAGTGTTGGGAGATCAAGTCAGAACTGCTTCAAAGCTCTTCATTGGTGGGGGGTGGGATCATAGGTCTTGGTTATTAATTAACAGCACAGGAGTATGCTTGTCCTTAGGTCTGTAATGGGAATCTCAGCTTGAACCCTTAGCACCTTTACTATGGAAAGAATCCCTGAGATATCAGATGATGCTTTTTCAATTTTCAAAAGCATTTATGTGCACCAAGTAGACTGTTTTGTTTTTCTGGAAATGACTGTGAGTCACTGTTAGTAACCTTTATTTTGGAATCACTTAAAATTATTTTTAATACACATGAAGATTTCTAAACTCCCACCACACACAAATATTATTCAGTGAAACTCTGAGGGACTCAAGTGTCACCATTTTCTCCAAGGACTGTAGGTGGTCTGAATGACACACTTGACCCAGAATTTTTTTTCTTTCAGGAAAAGTCCATCGACATGAACAGACAAATCATCCTCACCCCTTGTTGCAGCCACATGAGATGGAATGAACGATATCTCCAGAATATTGATCCAGAGGGAGGTTGGCCACTGAAAATACCCTTGTTTTTTCAGCATCAGAGGTAAGAAGCAGAAGCCAACGTTTTGGTAGTAATTCTCAACAACCCCTACATAACTACTACTGTAAGTTATTCTCCCTGGGCAGTTGGAAAAGGAATATAACTTTTGGAAAACTATTTACTTCCTTTTGTAATTTTACTCCCAGATCTCATGGATGTTTCTCTCTCAGGTAATGTTAGGCATGACAGGTAAGGTTTACAGATGTAATTGCTCATAAGGACAGTGTTGATGCCCACAGCAGATTCAGCATCTAGGGAGAAAGGGGCTCTGGATACAGCAGCCATTACTGTCTGCCTTCAGTGTGTTGTGGAATCAGTTGCATGTGCATCACTCATTGTCTTTGCTGAAACACTCATGCTAGTAGCTTGGATTTATTCTTCACTGCTTTGACAAACTGTCATGGATGGTGTGGCAATTTTCAGGATGTCGAGTGGAAATGGCCTGAGAGTTGGAGTGACATGTGGAATTTAGTCAGCAGGGGGATTTCATACTGCTTCCACAAAGTGGTTTGTTTACCAGGAAGCTTTCTTGTGTGTATCTTGCTTGTTTATTCCATTCTGAGCTATTCCTTTTTCTAATGTTACAATGTACATCAGTCTCTTATTTCCTAGGCATGTTCCCCTACTAAATCTTGAGCTGCTATTTACTTCAGTTACATGGCTACCTCATTGGACAAAAGTGAGGTCTGCTCAGTTCTGGCCTCTAGAACTGGTCTGGGCGGAGGCCATATCCTTGGTAATAAAAGAAGACTAAACAATCCATTTAAGACATGAGGAAAGGGTCTGGATCTATCTATCTATCTATCTATTTCTCATAAGAGGAGATAGAAATGGCAAAAAAATATGAAAAAAGTCTTAATACCAGTAGCCTTCAGGGAAATGCAAATTAAGTCACTCTAGATAAAATGGTTGTTATCAAAAAGGGAAAATAAGCAAATACTGGTGAGGATGTGGAGGAAAGAGAAGTTTCATACTCTGTTGGTGGGAATGCAGATTAGAATAGCCATTATGGAGAATGGTATGGAAATTCATCAACAGACTAAAAATAGATCTACCATAGGACCCAGCTTTTCTACTTCAGAATATAATTTGAAGGAAATAAAATCAGCATATGGGAGAGGTACTGTTACTCCCATGTTCATTGCAGTTACTGTCACAATAGCTATGAATGGCATTGATGAAGATGTTCATCACTGGATGACTGGCTAAAGAAAAGTGTGGCATATGTATGTACACTGGAATCTTATTCAGCCATAAGAAGGAATGAAATTCTGACATTCACAGCAAGATAGTTGAGACTGGAGAGTATCAGGCTATATGGAATAAGCCAGACATAGAAAGACAAATGACACATGTTCTCTCTTATTTGGAAGTTAAAAAAATCATCTTAAATAGTGACTACTTGACCTCACTCCACAGCCACGACATTGGGTCAAGCCAGCCAGACACATGCCCAGAGTTTGAAGCTCCTCTTAGCACATCAGGACCTGGTGAAAGACCAGGCTATAGGGATAAGATCTTGTAAGGTGAAGTTGCTTGGTGGGGCTGTCAGATGAGAGCTTCAGAGTGCGAGAGAGTTAACTACCCAACAGGCAATGATGGGAAAACAAGTCAGGAGGGAGCCAGGCAAATATATTCTCTTCTGCACTTTGTATTGACTGTTTCAAGGCACACTTTCTTTTTTTCTTTTTTTTTTTAAAGATTTATATATATATATTTATTTATTTGAATGGCAGAGTTAAAGGTAGGCAGAGGCAGAGAGAAAGAGAGAGATCTTCCATAAAGTGGTTCACTCCACAGATGGCTCCAATGGCCAGAGCTGGGCCTATCCAAAGCCAGGAGCCAGGAACCAGGAGCCAGGATCCAGGAGCCAGGAACTTCTCCTGGGTCTCCCACGTGGGTGCAGGGGCCCAAGGACTTGGACCATCTTCAACTGCTTTCCCAGGCCACAGCAGAGAGCTGGATCGGAAGTAGAGCAGCCGGGTCTCGAACTGGTGCCTGTATGGCACCACTATGCCACAGCGCTGGCCTCCACAGTTTTTTTTAAATATGAAACTTTTATTTAATAAATATAAATTTTGAAAGTACAACTTTTGGATTATAGTGGTTCTTTCTACCATAACCACCCTCCCACCCACAAACCATCCTATCTCCTATTCCCTTTCCCATCCCATTCTTCATTAAGATTCATTTTTAATTATCTTTATATACAGATCAACTCTATACTAAGTAAAGATTTCAACAGTTTGCACTCACATAGACACACAAAGAATAAAGTACTGTTTGAAGACAAAGGGATCACATAAATAAAACCAGTGCCTGCTAATAATAATAGATAGAATTAAAAAGGTGAGAACAATCCAACATGGGAAGCAGATACACAGCAGACTCATAGAATGGCAAATGCCCTAAACATCACTCTGGCCTCAGAATCAGCCCTTAAGGCATTTGGGTCTGTCTTTTAAAGCCAATGAGAGTTTCCCAGGCATGGAAAGCCAAGATACTGTGGCAAAAAATGACCTGAATGAAAGATCTCTGTGAGTAAGATCCCGGTGGAAAGAACGGGCCATCAAAGAAGGAGGTACCTTTCTCTGAAGGGAGGAGAGAACTTCCACTTTGACTATGGCCCTGTCTAAATAAGATCAGAGTTGGTGAACTCAAGAGGCTTCCATAGCCTTGGCAGCTCATGACGAGAGCCTCGGGTGATTACTGACGCCATAAACAAGAGTGTCAATTGTTAAATCAACAACAGGAGTCACTGTGCACTTTCTCCCCAAGTAGGACCTCTGTCCTTAATGGTGAAACTAGTCCCCACAGTTTCTTTTTGTGTCTTGTCGAGAGAAGACCCATACCCAGGTCTGTTGGGTTTGCTGAGCTGTCTTGCTTCACTGCTTGTGAAGAGTTGAGAGTCATCTACAGCATCACTTCACGGTGATTCGCACCTTTGCTTTCTTCACTTCCCTTTTCTTCATTCCTCATTCTCTTGTTGTGCACCTCTCCAGGGATGCATCCGCACTTCATTCCTTGCTGAAGGCTCCGCTTTCTAGAGAATGAGGCTAAGCTTTGTGGCAACTTTAACAGCTGAAGTCTTTGGAGTTGATTAAATGCATTTCACAGTATGGGGTGTGCTTCCTGATTTATAGCCTATATTAAGCCAAGGTAAAGCTTTTGAACGTCTGTGTTTGCTGTTGAATTGACCAAAAAGGGCTAAATGTAATATGCATATAAAAATAGAAGTACATAATTGTAAGATATGTAATTCACTTCCAATAGTGAAGTATATTTACTGAAATAGTTAATTTCTTGAGTTTGCTTAGTCGTAATGAAGGAGCAGTATTCTCTGATGGCAAGCATAATTTGGTGTTTTAAAACATTTTTGTCTTGATAATTATCCATTTTAATATAAACATTAGTTAACTGAAATAAACATTATCAAAACCACTTCATTTTAAATGATACACTGATATGCTTTAAAATAGGTTAATTATAGTGACTGGCCATGTATGGTAATCAACTTTTTATATTCTATTTTTATTTAGTTGAGTATAGCCTCTTGTTATTAAATGGCTCTATATCCTTCACCTTTGCCTAATAATTAAAAGCAAGTGAAATTAATCCTCAGTAGGAAAAAAAAGATTCTCCTTTTTGAATTATTTTTAAAGGTTTGTTTATTTGAAAGATGGAGTGACAGAGAGAGGAAGACAGAGAGACAGAAGGACAGAGAGAGAGAGAGAGAGAGAGAGAGATCTTCCATCTGCTAGTTCACTGCACAGTAGCTGCAACAGCTGGAGCTGGGCCAGGCTGAAGCCAGGACTTAGAACTTCATCTGGTCTTCTTCATGGGTGGCAGGGGCCCAAGTACTTTGGGCCATCTTCTGTTTCTTTCCCAGGCACATCAGCAGAAGTGGAGCAGCCTGCACCTTGACCTGGCACTTCGATGTGGGGTGCTGGCCTTGCAGGTGGCGGCTTACCCTGCTGTCTGACAATGCTGGCTCCCCTTGAACTATTTTTTATTTAAAAAAATTAACAGAGAAATAAAAATTGTGATTTTTATAGGGCATTATGTAATTTTTTTTACATGTGTAACTTCTGTAATATTCAATCAGGGTAAATATATTTATCCTTTCAAATATTTAACATTTCTTTATAGTGAAAGTATCCAAACTCCATTATTCTTGGTTTTTAAAAGAGAGAGGGGCCAGTGCAGTGGCATAGTGGGTAAGGCTGCTGTTTGCAATGCCAGCATCCCATATGGGCACCAGTTCTTTTCCTGGCTGCTCCATTTCCGATCCAGGTCTCTGCTATGCCCTGGTAAAGCAGTAGAAGATGGTCCAAGTTCCTTGGGCCTCTGCACCTGCATGGGAGACCTGGAGGAAGCTCCTGGCTCCTGGCTTCAGATCAGTCCAGCTCTGGCTGTTGCAAACATTTGGAGAGTGAATCAGTGAATGGAAGATTTTTCTGTCTCTATCTATGTCTCTGTCTCTTTTTCTTCCTCTCTCTCCTTCTCTCCCTTTCTCTCTACCTCTGTCTCTCTGTAACTCTGACTTTCAAATAAATAAATAAATCTTAATAAAATAAAATAAAATAAAATAGAAAAATATATGGTACACTATCTGTAGTCACCCTACTGTGTAATAGAAGTCCAGAACTTCTTCTACCTTTCTAATTACAACCTAGTACACCCATCAATCAACCTACACCCATCAGTCAACCTTTCCCCATTTCTTCTTCCATACTTCCCTCCCCAGCCTCTGGTAACCACCATTATATTTTGAACTTTAATGAGATCACCTATTTTTAGACTCCACATGTGAGTATGATCATGTGCTATTTATTCTGTGCTTGAATTTTTTTAAATTTTTCACGATAATCTCCACTTCCATTCATATTGTTGTCAATGGCACGATTCCATCTTTATATGTTTGAATAATATTCATACACACTCAGACACATACACACACATACAAAATACATTTTCTTTCCTCTCCTTGGTAGATGGCTTCTTAGATTGTTTCCTTTTCTTGGCTATTGTGAATAGTGTGGCAATAAATACATTAGTGCAGATGTTTCTTTGACAGTTGGATTTTATTTCCCTTGGATATATACCTAGAGGTGGGATTGTTGGATCATTTGGTAGTTACATTTTCATTTTTTGAGGACCCTCTATATTGTTGTATGGAGGAACCTCTATAGCTCTTGTGAAGCTGACTTTGTGTGTGTGTATGTGTGTGTACGGCTGTTCATGTTGTTGTCTCTGCAGTGAGGTGGTTGGTCACTGGAGCCTCTTACTCAGCTACCATTTTGGTTCCAGGCACGATACACTCAAGCCTTTTATTCCTTTTATTCCTTTTTTAAATTTTTAAATTTTTATTTATTTTTTATTTTTTTAACAGGCAGAGCGGACAGTGAGAGAGAGAGACAGAGAGAAAGGTCTTCCTTTTGCCATTGGTTCACCCTCCAATGGCCACCACAGCTGGCGCATCGCGCTGATCCGAAGCCAGGAGCCAGGTGCTTCTCCTGGTCTCCCATGCAGGGGCAGGGCCCAAGCACTTGGGCCATCCTCCACTGCACTCCCTGGCCACAGCAGAGAGCTGGCCTGGAAGAGGGGCAACCGGGACAGAATCTGGTGCCCCGACCGGGACTAGAACCTGGTGTGCCGGTGCCGCAGCCTTTTATTTCTATGTCAAGGTTTCATTTCCTTTTTTTCTTTTTTTTAAGATTTTTTATTTATTTATTTGAGAGGTAGAGTTACAGAGCGTGAGAGGAAGAGACAGAGAGAAAGGTCTTCCCTCTGCTGGTTTACTCCTCAAATGGCTGCAACGGCTGCAGCTGTGCCGATCTGAAGCCAGTAGCCAGGAGCTTCTTCCCATTCTCCCACGTGGAAGCAGGGGTCCAAGCACTTGGGCTGTCTTCCACTGCTTTCCCAGGCCATAGCAGAGAGCTGGATTGGAAGAGAAGCAGCTGGGACTAGAACCAGTGCCCATATGGGATGCTGGTGCTGCAGGTGGAGGATTAACCCACAGTGCCATGGTGCCGGCCCCAAAGTTTCATTTTTTTTTTTTTTTGACAGATAGAGTTAGATAGTGAGAGAGAGAGAGGGAAAGGTCTTCCTTCCATTGGTTCACCTCCCAAATGGCTGTTACAGCCAGCGCTGCGCCAATCAGAAACCAGGAGCCAGGTGCTTCCTCCTGGTCTCCCATGCAGGTGCAGGGCCCAAGCACTTGGGCCATCCTCCACTGCCCTCCCGGGCCACAGCAGAGAGCTGGACTGGAAGAGGAGCAACCAGGACTAGAACCCGGTGCCCATATGGGATGCTGGCGCCGCAAGGCGGAGGATTAACCAAGTGAGCCATGGCGCCGGCTCCCCAAGGTTTCATTTCTAAGAAATGATTTTTTTTAAAATTTATTTTTTTATTTTTAGTTTTTTGACAGGCAGAGTGGACAGTGAGAGAGACAGAGACAGAGACAGAGAGAAAGGTCTTCCTTTTCCTTTGGTTCACCCCACAATGGCCACTGCAGCTGGCGTGCTGTGGCCGGCGCACCACGCTGATCCGAGGCCAGGAGCCAGGTTCTTCTCCTGGTCTCCCATGGGGTGCAGGGCCCAAGCACTTTGGCCATCCTCCACTGCACTCCCTGGCCATAGCAGAGAGCTGGCCTGGAAGAGGAGCAACCGGGACAGAATCCAGCGCCCCGACTGGGACTAGAACCCGGTGTGCCGGCGCCGCAGGCAGAGGATTAGCCTATTGAGCTGCGGTGCAGGCCCTAAGAAATGATTCTTGTAATTCTTGTGCTGTCCATTTTAGAGCTCCTAGCACTGTAGAAAGTTACAGACATTGAGTGTAGTGCTTTCTTCTGATTGAAATCTCACACTGTCTTCTCCTTTTGTACCAGAAATAAGGCCATTGAGCAAAGAAGTTATAAACCTAATTTTCTCCTTAAGTAAAACTTTGAATGTTTTAGAGTTGCAACTGATGGACCTAACAAAATGCAGTGCTGGATTTTACAATAACTTTCTCTGTGGGAACTCTGGAACCTAAGAAATTGAATGATCTTTCACCTCAAAGAAAGTAATTCTGCATACGGTCGATGGCTGGGGAAAGAAGTAATTCTGTGTTATAACATTCACACTGAACCTGATACTTACAAACTACTACTTCCTTTCTCTTTCTCTTTAACTGGTACAAGTATTCACCATTTTTATGTGAATTATATTTCCATCTCCACTGAAAATCAATGAAGATGTGTATTGATCAATTATATAGGTTCAGCTTGATTGCTCTATTTATTAATCACTCTAATAATAGTGTTCCTAGAGAAAGCAGTAAATTCATTTTCATTATTTTTCAGTCTTGAAACTGAAAAGAGCCAATATAAATATTAGTGACATAATTTGACAGTCAGGGTTCCCACATTTCAACTTTCAAAGTATCATAGACAACAAGAGCAGAGCTTGTCTGGCCTTCCATGCACTGAATACAGACGCACACATCCTCACACATAATGCGTCTGTAAGGAAACATGTCACCTGTTGTTTGTAGAGATGTTCTCATAGGGGAAGTCTAGTTGCAGGTGCTAAACTAATTGGATCCCCAGGGCTTCCCTAAATCCCCATTCTGTGTACTGATAGCTACATTCTCACCCACTTCCTGAAAGTTGAAAACTTGGGCTAGGTTTTCGCTTGCTTTGGTTTTAAATCTTATTATGCAGAATAATGAAGTTGGTTTTTATCTGTCAATAAATAAGTCTTTTTATGTGATTACTTTTCCCTTAAAAAGTTCATTTTGTTATTTCACTAGATTGATATATCTTGTGTGACTTTAACTTTTCCCATTAAATATTTGTCAACAGTTTACCCGTTTTCCCATTTATAAGTGGTCATTCACCTCATAGGTAGCTGTTTCTATTTAAAAACACAGTTCATGTAACTGGAACACACAGAATTGAAATGGAAACTATTGCATCTTTTTAAATTTTCATGTTTTATATTTCATAAAATTAACTCATTTCTGAAGTATAGTTGGAGAAAATATTATATAAAAATTGGACTTCTATGCTTTTAGGATAGTTTTCTTAAATACAAACAGAAGAATGATGTGAAATATACACTATCCAAAGAAAGACACAGTATATGAGAAAAAGATTATTCCTGTTATTATGGTTAATGCTAAAGAAAACTTTAATAAAGAATATGTTTACCTTCTTTAAAATAGAATGAACCCCTGGCACTACCTCTATTGCAAGAGAAGAGGAAAAGAAATTGCATTATTATAGTTCCTTCCAGGGCAGAGCAGATTATTCTCTGTTGTATTTAAGCAAGTATCTTTGGAATCCTGGGTGGTGGTGCATTCTTTGCTTAGATGATCCCCCAAGCTGCCATACTCTAGTATAAACTCTTTGGAAAATACTTGTACAAACCATCCTGGGGCTGACTACACCTGAAGTCACCAAGAGAAAAATGGAACCAACTATATATATATATATTTTTTAACTTTTATTTAATGAATATAAATTTCCAAACGGCTTATGGATTACAATGGCTTCCCCCCCATAACGTCCCTCCCACCCGCAACCCTCCCCTTTCCCATTCCCTCTCCCCTTCCATTCACATGAGGATTCATTTTCAATTCTCTTTATATACAGAAGATCAGTTTAGCATACATTAAGTAAAGATTTCAACAGTTTGCTAACTATATTTTGATATACAAATGTATATCTTAATTCACAGGATATGAGTCATTTAGAAAAACCTAAAAAATATGAAAAGTAGGTTATTTACTTAGCAACTATAATTGAAATGTCCTAAAGTGGCATTAGAGTTGCACCATTAGTTCATTTGTTTGTTCTAATATTTGTGTGGTTTTATAAAAGTGCAAGACTAGCAAATTTGGTGAAACATAACATGTTATCAGTAGAGTGTCCAATATGTGACATTTATTAATTGCCTACAATTACTGAAATTATATTTGAATTTGAGTAATTCGATGTGCTTAATTGAAATACTTCTTGGCAAAAATACCTGTCATGTGTGGTATCATTTTTGCCAGTTAAATGGAATCTTCCATGACTGCTTTGCAAATCAATTTTATAATAAATAATTAAGTAGCTCTAATTGTTTTGGTTTCCTGCTAATGTATTAATAGACTTTAAATCAAGATATCTACTGAAATAGACTTACTGTGCCTGACTTAAAAAAAAAAAGGTTCTGATGGCAAATACTTAGTGGTTGAACATTTTGCTTAAATTCTGGTAACAGAATTCTCTTTTCATTCCTTTTTATACATTTTCAGCTATTTAATAATGGGAATAATATTGAGTAGAATGATCCAAATTTAATTAGAAATTCACATTCTGATATTTTATTTTTGTTTTTTAAAGATTTATTTATTTGGAAGACAGAGTTACAGGGGCGGGGGGGGGGGTGTCTTCCATTTGCTGTTTCACTCCCCAAATGGCCACAATGGCCGGAGTTGAGCTGAGCTTAAGCCAGGAGCCAGGAGCTTCTTTGGGGTCTCCCACATGGGTGCAGGGGCCCAAGTGCTTGGGCCATCTTCCACTCTTTCCCAGGGACATTGGCAGGGAGCTGTATTGGAAGTGGGGCAGCTGGGACTTGAACCGGTGCTCATATTTGATGCTGGAACTATAGGCCGGGGCTTTAACCTGCTGTGCCACGGTGCAGGCCCCACATTCTGATATTTTCAAAACATCTTCCCCTCTAGTTATCATTTCCATTATTTTAAATATGTATTTAAGGCATAGTAGCCAGAAAAGAATATGTGGACCCTATGTAAGTGATATGGTTCCATCTTCCTATGCAACTTGACCTTCAACCATCCAGGTAGCTGAAATAACTTTATTTTGGGGGGAAAAGTCAGGCTTCCATAATAAAAATTTATTCTTATATAAATTTATAGCATTTGAGTAGTTAAAGAGACTCATCTGTCGCCTAGGAAGAGGCCATGAGCAGTGACCTGTTAAGCAGGGTGACTAGACCGCCGAGATGAGTGGTTACTGACTTTACTCAATGTGTGCAGAGATGTCGATTTCTTCCAGATGCTCTGCCACATTCACTTCAAACTGGACCTGAACATCATTGTGGATTTTGATATCCTTGTCAGACACAAAAGTGATGGCCCACCTTTGGTGCCACTGAGGTACTCATGGGCCACCTGGTGAAGATAGGTGTCCAGGTCCTGGAGCATGTTGTGGTTGAAGACAATGTTGATTCACTCAGTGTCTGTCCCATGGTTAGACAGATTGGTGGCCACCAAGATCCACTGCTAGTAGTCCTTGAACTAGTGAGATTGGGGCTGTTTCTGGCCCATGTGCTGGTGGATGGCAATGGCCCAGAAGTTTTTTGGGGCCAGGATCATAGGCATGGCTGTACCAATTTGATGGAGATACCATCTGGCTAAACTCTAACATGCCCAGTGGATCAAAGAGCTATGATTCTTCTCACTGTCCTTGAGCTTGACTTAGTACTGCTGCAGTCCATGCCACATGAGCTTGGTCTTATCCTCCAGAAACAACTCCATTGGGTCCTGACTAAACTTCCTGTGGACAGGCTAGATCTCCTTGCTCAGGCTAGCACTGAACATCATGCATGGCTGTTTCTGGGACATCAGATGGAAGATCTGCTGCTTGTACCCTCACATGTCCAGTCGCTCCTCGCTTGTTATACTCATCAGTGCAAACTGCTTCACACTCTTTAGGCTGAGGCTCCTGTTCTGCACAGGGCCAGGTTGCAACCTGGCATCCCCACCACATTACGGTGTTAGACCCCAGAGTGAGGATGCCAACACGTCGAGAGGCACACCCCAAAGACTCAGACTCCAGACCAGCTGATGCAAAAGCAAGAGGATTTATTCAGCGTCTGCGCAGACGGGCCTCCTGAACTCAGGAGTCCAGAGAGCGCCCCCAGTACAAAGCCACACAGTTTATATACCCGCAGCAACCAATCAAAAGCACTATAGAGTCCATGCACACAGCAGTGCAATCCGCGAGCTGATCATGTGAAGGGCATGTGTCTTCTATCCAATCAGCTACGGGATCACATGGGAGGCATGTACCTCGTCGCCATTTTGTTGTTTACTTCTTTAGTAGTTCCTTTCCCTGCCAGTGCCATCTTGTTCACCCTGGCGGGGTGGGAGGTAGGTGACGTCTCGCTCCCTTTGTTCCCCTTGTGGGAGAGTGGCGTCCCGCATTCCACACCGTTATTTGAGTATTAGGAGGCATACAAACTGGGTTAGGTCGTAGCACAGCCAGGCACAAGTGTCACAGCTAGCTAAGCATAGGGTCCCTTATTTTTATAGCTATACCTAATTTTAGCTTTGGGGGAAGAAGTTTAGGGCTGTAATTTTAAACTTTAATTTTTTATTTGGGGCAAAGGTAACTTCTTGTTTTAATAGTGTTAGCTTAAGTCACTCCATCTTGGTTTGATTTTTAAGGTTCTTCAACGGGGACAGTCCTATTCAATGCTTCCTCATCATTCTTGATGAGAAGCCATAGAAGAACCCGGGCACCATGACACAGGGCATGTACTTAAAGTGCTTGTGTTCCTTGTCGATGTGGAAGGCCAGTTTCCTGGTGTGGCATATGGCTAAACCATCTCCTCTCTGTTGATGGGCTTGATCTACTATAGGGCCACTGGCATGAAGACTGCCATTTTGCCCATCCCAGGCTTGGTCTGGCACAGGACATCCATGCCCAGGATGGCTTGGGGAATGCACTGTGCAGAGGTGGCACCAAGCTACAGTCCTCTATGGCCCTCAAGGGCTCTGGCTTCAGCAGAATGTCTAGGAGACCTGGGATCCCTTGATGTCCTTTCAGCAGGAAGCTGCAGTGCTCTTTGGGGGATCCTGTGGCTTGTCATCTTCCTTGTAATCCAAAGACTCGTTTTCCACATCCTGCTTTGCCATTGTGCTGCTTCCTCATTTGCCTCCCTGTGCTCTGAAGAGACCCACCCAGGGGAAGAAGTATTGATATTTGCTTTTTCGGTCCTATGCCTTGTTTGTTGATTCTGCAGGACACTCTTCCAAACATTCGGATAGTAATGGTCTAATACAAATATACAGTGAGTATTACGATTGTCCAAGACATTTAATTAAAAATCTAACAGCAGAATACGTGCCATCCTTTGAGCCACAAGATGTAAATATATGTTATCAAACTTTAATGACATAATACAGTATAAGAATGAATATATAAATCAGGAAAAATGAAAAGAAATTTCTGGGGAAAAAGCTTAAAGTGTGTCCAATATCAATATGGTAAAAGTGACATTTCCAATTATTTGGCAAGACAAATACTATTTAATAATAATATCTATCAGTTGATTAATAATTTGGTGGGACAAAAGATGGATAAATGTATTCACCTTACACTATATGCCAAAATAAATTAGTTAAATGCAAAAGTGGAAGCAAAAACTAGGAGAAAATATAGCTGATTATGTTATTTGAACTTGTATTTGAGAAGTGTAGCACTCCAGGAAAACATTATAAAAGTGGATTGGTGTATTTGTATTTGAAATTAAAACTGTAAAGCAAATGAAAGGAAAATTAGCAAAGTAGGTGAAATGTTAAGACAGTTTCCTGGGGCTGGCATTGTGGCGTAGTGGTTAAGCTGTGCCTGTGATGCTGGCATCCCATGTGGGTGCCAGTTGGAGTCTGGGATGCTCCACTTGCAATCCTGCTCCCAGGCTAATATGCCTGGGAAAAGCAGCAATACCTGGCCCAAGTATTTGAGTCCCTGCACCTAAGTGGGAGACTTGGCTGAAGCTCTTGGCTCCTGGCTTCAGCCTGGCCCAGCTCTGGCTGTTGCATCCATTTGGGGAGTGAACCAACAGATGAAAGATCCCTCTTTAGGAGCAATAAGAAAATCATACCTGGAAGAAGGGCAGAGGGTATAAATAATTAGTTGTAAAAAAGGAAAAATATAAATGGTAATAACTTTAGATAAACAAGTATAATTTTAAGGTCAGTCCTGTGGCACAGCAGGTTAAGCTACCACTTACATTGCCTCCATCCCATGCTGGAGTGCTGGTTCTAGTTATGCCTGCTATGCTTCCCATTCAGTTCCCTGCTAGTGTGCCTGGGAAGGCAACACATTATCGCCAAAGTACTTGGCCCCTACCATGCATGTGGGAAACTTGAATGGAGTTTTGGGCTCCTGGATTTGGCCTGGACCAGACCCAGGCATTGTGGCTATTTGGGGAGTAAACCAGTAACTGGAAGATCTCTCTGTCTTTCCTTCTCTCTCTTTCCCTCTAAATTTCAAAATAAATAAATATATCTTTACAAAAAACGTCTGATTTTTCTAATGGTCAAAGGAATTCAAGTAAAATGATAAAATTATCAAATGTACATTATTTTCTTCTTCTTTTTTTTTTTTTGGAAATACACAAGTATAGGTTGGTGTTGGTAATTGAAATAGGCATAGCTTTCCTGGTGGACAATTTGACCTTTTTTTTTTTTTATTTGAGAGGTAGAGTTATAGACAGTGAGAGAGAGAGACAGACAGACAGACAGACAGAAAGTGAACCAGAATCTGCTGGTTCACTCTCCAAATGGCCGCAATGGCCAGAGCTGAGCCAATCCAAAGCCAGGAGCCAGGAACTTTTCTAGGTCTTTCACATGGGTGTAGGGGCCCAAGCACTTAGGCCATTTTCCACTGCTTTCCCAGGCCATAGCAGAGAGCTGGATTGGAAGAAGAACATCTGGAATTAGAACCGGTGTCCAAATGGATGTGGACTGTGCCACAGCGTTGGCCCCAACCTTACCTCTTAAAAGGCAGAAATATAAGTGAATATATAAATTATGTCTGTTATGTTAATTATGTGCCTCTAGTATTAATAATAATTTTATGTATTCACTCACATTTTGTAATTAATATATTTTTTATGTTTGAGGAGAGAAACATTAATATTTAAAGCATTTAAATAAACAGCTAGGGATCAAAAACCTTATATTATAAATATATCAACTTCCTTTGTGACATTATTTTAAATTGTTCCTCTAGATCTTGATCGACAAAAATAAATTGAAATGTAAAACAATTATTTTTGATAAAAACATTTGAATGCTCTTGGAACTACTTGCTAGAGTAGATTTATTTAGACAGACATGAAAATATATCTGACAAGGACTTGGGGAGATACAAATAAAAAATGTCTTTATAAACTCTGCAAACTAATGCATTATGTATGTCAGTTGCTCCAATTAGGTTCAACATTTTGTCTTGCTTACCTCCAGGCTACTGTTCTTCCTGATTCAGTCTAGATTGTTCTTACATGTCCAATCCCTGGTAAACACTGTCTCATCTTTTAAAGTCCCGCTGGTTCTTCCTGTTATCTAGGGAGCATGTTTCCAATTGGGCTGAACTGGCTTTCTCCTCTCTTGGTAATATTTAGTTCTTGTGTGAGTCTCCTTCTAAATAGGAAGCTCAGAAAATGCTGGGAGTATGTCAGATCTATCACAGTCAGTCCAGAAACTGGAATCACACATGGTCCATGGTGAATGAATAGTGATTGGGTAAGCCAACAAAATAAAAATAATGCACGAAGTACATAAACAGGGGTTTTGAAACTGCTGGCTTTGTAAATAGACTATGAGGAATTGTTAGAAGGTAATTACAAATTATTGGTCATTTCATTTGGTTGTTTACTTTGTGAAATCAGAATAACAGAAACATCACAGATCAGTCCTAAGTTTAGGAATATGATTTCATAGCAAAAATTTAAGAAGACATTGAATAGCATGTAAACAGACGATGATAAAGAATATTAAGTGCCAGCATAAATGAAGCATGGTAGGATTTAATGCAAGGAAGAGCTGAAGTTAGGGATGGATGTAAAGGCTGCATTCCATCAGGTCACAGGGGCAGCTCCCCTCACAGTCCATCTAGAATCAGAATTATAAATCTTATTGTTCTGGTAGTCACAGCTTTTAGTATATTTCTCCAATGACTGAGCTTAATTATAAACTTCTGAGCCTTGTGATTTATAATCCTGTGTTTTTAGTAATCACCTCATGAGATTTGACACATTTAATTTGTGTTATTAAATTATAAGAAACTAGCACCATTTCTTAATGAATTCACTGCTATAAACTATCTTAATAGAATCAGTGAAATTTACTTCAGTGTGCCAAATGGGTGCTGGATTTGCCAGTGTATTTCTGATGCTCTGGGTGAACATCACCAGAACTGTGTTAAAATGGACTCCTAGTGATAGAAGGCAATGTTTGTTTATTTGTTCATACCTGTTGTATTAGGCTTCTTCCCTGGTTTGTAGGGTCAAACAAAAGAGACTTAGGTTCTCACAGATGTGGAGGCTGGAAGTGGAAGACCAGGCTACCAGCAGAATTGCCGTCTGCAAAGGTTACCTTCTCTCTCTCTCTGCACAAATGGCTCAAATGACCTCTCTTCATGGAGAAAGGTCTGATGTCTTTTCCTCTTTTAAAGATAGCAATCTTACTCGATTAAGGCCCCATCCCTATGACTCTATGCACTTTTAGTTACCTCCTTAAATATCCTGTTTCCAAATATAGTCACACCGGGGCAACGGGGAAGCTTTCAATATATGGAGTTTTGGAAGGGACACAGTACAGTCAGTAGCACCTGCTGACCAACACAGACTTGGGGGAGGTCCCCTTGGTTTGACTTTAGATAAGCTTCTTCCTGACTACAGGCCCCAGTTTCCCTTTTCTTAGAACACTTACTGGAGTTAGGAAACTTGTGCCTTTGTAAATCCTTTCTGTACCCCCTTTAAGATGTAAATCTTTTAAAAAAACTTCTTGACAGTGTTGAGACCCAGAGTTATCTTTTTCAAGGACCAAGGAGTCTTTTGAAGTGTAGTCATCAAAAAAGACAGATCCCCTGTCTCCCAGGCTGGGGCATAGGGAGCCTAACTTTGGTGAGCACTTTTTTTCAAGTAGTAAAACTACCTCTGCTCACAAATAAAGGAGAAGGTGGACTTTTCCTTTGGGTAAAGCCAGTTAGCAGATGCAGAAGACCTATAATCTTTGTTCACCCTCTCCATCCTAGGTCTACAAAGATTCTCCACCTTTTCTTTCTGTGGAGTTGAACTCAGATGTTGTTCTGGATTCTTTTTGCTAATGAAACAGCCTTGAATAAAGTTTTCTTTTTAACATTATCCAGTACAATTTTTTCTTTTCACTGCACACACACACACTGCTAGCAAGTGGTACTGGTGGTAATAATGCATCTTATTTTAACTGCCTTTGCCCTTTAAGTTGATCTCCTGAGCAGATACTTCAAGTTGCTTGTTCTTCAGTGATCCTGAGACTGCCCTAGAACTACCAGACTAGTTCTTCAGTACTGAAAGAGAAGCATATCTTCATCAGTGTTTGCTTAATATTGATCTGAATGCAGTCACACATTATTTAATGATGAGTACACTTTCTGAAAAATGGGTCCTTAGGAAATTTTGTCATTGTTTGAACATCATGCAGTCTACTTTCACACGTGTGCATGGTGAAGGTCAGTCCGCTGGTGTGTCCTCTTGATGTAATGGGAAAAAAAATTGGAGTCACTGTGGGCATAATGTAACATACTGTTCTAAAGTACATATTCAAAATATAAATGGAAAGAGAATGCTCTAAAGTAAGGATAAAAAGATAGTATAGTATAGTGAATACATAAGCCAGTAGCATAGCCCTTTATTAATATTAAGTGCTACACATAAGTGTGAGTACTATCCTTTCATACAAATGGCAGTTTAGCAGATTTCTGTCCACTAGCGTCATGACCTACTTTATATGAGGATATTATGATATCCATGATGTCATAGGTACAGGAATTTTTCAGATGCATTACAACCTGTTGGGACAACCATTGCTGATGTGGTCTGTCATTCACTGAACTATCACATGGCACATGGCTGTAGCTTTCATTTTATTGCTGAGTCATCTTTTGCTTTTACTCATTTATGTATATTTGTTTTCCTTGCACATTTCACTATTTAGCATGTTCCTTCCAGATTAATTTCATTCTTCAGAATTCTGCTAGTGAGGGTCTACTGATAGTGGATAACTGCAGTTTACTATTTTGTCTGAAAATGTCTTTATTTCACTGTCATTTTGATGTTCTGCTATGTATACAGCACCAAATGCCATTTCTTGTTTTTATCTCCACCTATTTTTATTTTTAATTTTCTTTAAATTTTTATGAATATAAATTGAACAGATTTCATGTATTTCGTAAGTACAACTCAAAGAAGATAATCAGAATGACCTCCCTCCTCTTCTCTCTTGATCCTCCTCCTTGCTTTCTAATTTTCGCAAATAAATAATTTTAGTTCACTCTATAATCACAGACTTAATGCAAATTAACCATAATATTAAGTAAGTAAAATGTATAAAGACCCCAGTTCTACAAGAGCATAAAGCAGGACTAAAAACAGCAATCAAATCACAAGATGTCTGCTACATTAACTACCACATATCTGAGAAAACAAATGGTATTTGCTCTTGTAGGACTGGCTTATTTCATTAAGCATAATGGTCTCCAGTTGCAGCCATTTTGTTGCAAAAGACAGGATTTCATTCATTTATATGGCTAAGTAGTGTATATGTACCATATTTTCTTTATCCAGTCATCAGTTGATAGACATCTGAGTTGATTCTATATCTTAGCTATTGTGAATTGAACTACAATAAACAAGGAAGTACAGATAACTCTTTCATACGCTGATTTCATTTCATTTGGGTAAATTCCCAGTTGTGGGATGGCTGGGTCATATGGTAGATCTATCTTCAGATTTCTGAGGAATCTCCATACTGCCTTCCATAAAGATTGTACTAGTTTACCTTCCTACCAATAGCATACTTTTTCACCACTTCCTCAATGACATTTGTTATTTTTTTGATTTTTGGACTGGAGTGAGGTGAAACCTGCTTGTAGTTTTATTTTCATTTTTTCTGATGGCTGATGGTCCTGAGCATTTTTTCATGTGTCTGTGGCCACTTGAATTTCATCTTTTCAAAAATGACTATTCGTGTCCTTTGTTCATTACCAAATTGAATTGTTTGTTTTGTTGTTGTTGTATTTAATTTTTTGTAGCTATTGTGAATGATACTGATCTTATAAGTTCTCAGCCACAGCATTGTTTGTGTGCACAAAGGCTATTGATTTTTGTGTGTTGATTTTATATCATAAAACTTCATCAAACTCTCTTATGAGTTCCAGTAGTTTCCTAGTAGAGTCTCTTGATTCCCCTTTAAATAGATCATACCACCTTAAAATAGGGATAATTTGACTTCCTCCTTTCCAATTTATATCCCTTTGATATCAGTTTTTTGCCTAATGTCTCTGCTAAAACTTTCATAATTATATTGAATAGCAATGGTGAAAGTGGTCATCTTTGCCTCGTTCTGAATCTTAGTGGAAATGCTTTCAGCTTTTCTCCATGTACTATTATGCTGGGTGAGGGTTTGTCCTATATTGCCTTGATCATGTTGAGGAATGTTTCTTCAATACCCACTTTGCTTAAGGTTTTTTATCATGAAAGGATGTTGTGTTTTATTAAATGTTTTCTCTGCATTTAATGAGCTAATCATGCATTTTATTCTTCAATTTGTTAACGTGATGTTTATATCTATTAATTTGCATATGTTGACTCATCCCTGTGTACCAGGGATAAATCCTAACTTGTCTGGGTGAATGATCTTTTTGATGTATTGTTGTATTTGATAATTAGTATTTTGTTGAGGATTTTTGTGTATGTGTTCATCAGGGATATTAGTCTATAGTTTTCTGTGTTGTATGTTTTTTCTGGTTGTAGAATTAAGGTGATGCTGGCCTCATAGAGTTTGGAAGGATTCCCTCCCTTTTAATTGTTTTTGAATAATTTGATAAGAATTGAGATTAGTTCTTAAAAATCTGGTAGAACTGAACAGTGACCATCTAGTCCTGGGCTTTTCTTTGTTGGGAAGGTCTTTATGACTGATTCAATCTCTATCTTGGTTACTGGTGTATTTTTTCTGTCTTCCTGACTTAATTTTGGTAGCCTATATGTGTCCAGAAATCTATCCATTTCTTCTAGATTTTCCTGTTTGTTGGCATATATCTGTTTGTAGTAATTCTTTATGACTCATTTTATTTCTGTGGTATTGATGTTACATCTTCTTTTTCATCTCTGCTTTTATTAATTTGGTTCTGTTCCGTTTGTGTTATGTTGGGCCAGTGGTGTATCAATTTTGTTTAATTTTTCAAATTTCTCTCAGACAGTCCTTGAGATGCAATGTTAGATAATGTATTTGATGTCTTTCTGATTTCTTCATGTATGCACTAATTAATATAAATTTACATTTTTTAAAAGATTTTTAAATTTGTAAGTCAGAATTACAGAGAGGGAGGGAGCAGAAGAAGGATGGAGAGAGGACGGAGGGGGGAGAGGGAGAGTCTTCACAACTGATTCTCTCCCCTAAATGGCTATAGTGGCTGGGGTTGGGCCAGACTGAAACTAGAAACCAAGAGCTTCTTTCAGGTCTCCCATGTGGGTGCAGGGGCCTAAGCACTTGAGCCATCCTCTGGTGCTTTCCCAGGCACATTAGCAGGGAGCTGGATTGGAAGTGGAGCAGCAAGGTTTCAAACAAGTACCCATATGGAATGCCTGCAGTGCAAATGGTGGTATAACCTACTGACTCATAGACTTTCCTCTTAACACTAGTTTTGCTGTATTACATATCTTTTGATATGCTGTGTTGCTGTCTGCATTTGTTTTAAGAATTTTTTGATTTCTCCTATGGCCATGTGTTTGCCGAGTTTAAGTTGTTAATTTACAGCTTCAGGCCGGCACCATGGTTCACTAGACTAATCCTCCGCCTGCGGCACCAGTACCCTGGATTCTAGTCCCGGTTGGGGCACCGGATTCTGTCCCGGTTTCTCCTCTTCCAGTCCAGCTCTCTGCTGTGGCCCGGGAGGGCAGTGGAGGATGGCCCAGGTCCTTGGGTCTTGCACCCATATGGGAGACCGGGAGGAAGCACCTGGTTCCTGGCTTTGGATCTGCGCAGCACGTCAGCCGCGATGGGCTGGCCGTAGTGGCCACTTGGGAGGTGAACCAACGGAAAAAGGAAGACCTTTCTCTCTCTCTCTCTCTCACTGTCCAACTCTGCCTGTCAAAAAAAAAAAAAAAAAGAAAAAAGAAAAAAGAAAAGAAAAAAGGAAAAAATGTAGAGCTTCATTCCATTGTGGTCAGAAGAGATACATGGTATGATTTAATTTTTTTTGAATTTGTTGAGACTTGCTTTATGGCCTAACATATGATATGGTCTATCCTAGAGAAAGGTCTATGTGCTGTTGAAAAGAATGTGTGTTCTGTAGCTGTCAGATGAAATGTTCCATATATATCGATTAGGTCCGTTTGGTCCATAGTGTAGATTAGCTCTGTTGTTTCTTTTTGGATTTTCTGTCTGCTTTATCTGTCCATTGATGAAAGCAGGGTGCTGAAGTCCCCCATTACTATTGTACTGGAGTCTATGTCTCCCATTAGATTCATTAATATTTATTTAAAATAGCCAGGTGCCATAGAATTAAGTGCATATACATTTATGATAGTCAGAACTTTCTGTTGACTTGATCCCTTAATCATTACACAGAGCCCTTCTTTGTCTCTGTTAGCAGTTTTTGTGTTAAAGTTTATTCGGTCTGATATCAGTTTGGCTACACTTGCTCATTTTTGCTTTTTGTTAACATGGAATATCTTTTTCCATCCTTTCACTTTAAGTCTGTTTGTATCTTTGATGGTGAGGTGTGTTTCTTTTGGGCAATAAATATATGGGTCTTCTTTTTTTTTTTTTTTAAATACATTCAGCCATCATGTATCTTTTAACTGGGGAATTTAGGCCATTTAAATCCAAATTTATTATTGATAGGTAACAACTTAGCTCTGCCATTTTCCCGTAAATATTCATATTGTTTGTTTTGGATTTCCTTTGTTCTTTCACTAGATTTTCCGCCTGCACATTCTTTCATGATGATGACTATCTTTCTCTGTCTGTATCATTTGTAAAGGTGACAAATTATTTCAATTTCTGTGTGTTTTGTAAGTTCTTTATTTCACCTTCATTTATAAATGAAAGCTTCGGTCCCTAAAGTAATCTGGGTTGACAGGTTTTTTTCTTCAAGAAATTGGACCATGTGTTTCCCTTCTCTCTTAGCCTGTAGAGTTTCTGATGAGAAATTAGTTGTCAGTCTAATTGGAGATCCTCTAAAGGTAATCTGGCATTACTCTCATTCACATATAAAATCTTTTCTTTCCATGTTTTGCTGGTGAAAGTCTCACTATAATGTGTTGTGGTGAAAAATCTTTTTTTTTTTTTTTTTGACACCCAGAGTTAGACAGAGAGAGAGAGAGAGACAGAGAGAAAGATCTTCCTTCTGTTGGTTCACCCCCCAAATGGCCACTATGACCGATCTGAAGCCAGGAGCCAGGTGCTTCTTCCTGGTCTCCCATGCAGGTGCAGGGCCCAAGCACTTGGGCCATCCTCCACTGCCCTCCCGGGCCACAGCAGAGAGCTGGACTGGAAGAGGAGCAACTGGGACATAATCCAGCGCCCTGACTGGGACTAGAACCCAGGGTGCCGGCACCACAGGTGGAGGATTAGCCTAGTGAGCCGCAGCGCCGGCCCTGGTAAAAATCTTATAAGATCAAGTCTAAGGGCTGGCGTGGTGGTGCACTAGGTTAATCCTTTGCCTGTGGCGCAGGTATCTCATATGGATGTCGAGTTCTGTTCCCGGTTGCTCCTCTTCCAGTCCAGCTCTCTGGAGGGCAGTGGAGGATGGCCCAAGTGCTTGGGTGCCTGCAACTGCGTGGGAGACCAGGAAAGAAGCTCCTGGCTCCTGCCTTCAGATCGGTGTAGCTCTGGCTGTGGCGGCCACTTGGGGAGTGAACCAACAGAAGGAAGACCTTTCTCTCTGTCTCTCTCTCTCACTGTCTGTAATTCTCCCTGTCAAATTAAAAAAAAAAAAAAAAACTTAAAAAAAAAAAGATCAAGTCTATTAGGAGTTCTATGTGCTTCCCATACCTGGATGGCCCTACCTTTCTCCAAATTAGGGAAGCTCTCTGCTGTTATTTTAATGTTTAGGCCTTCTGTACCATTTTCTCTTTGCATATCTTCAGGAACTCCCAAGGCACATGTTTTGTTGTTTTTTAGTATCACATAAATTTAGAACATTATTTTCAGTTTTTCTATTTTTTCTTCCTTTTTGTATTTATAAGAATTTTTCTTTTAGTTAACATATTCTTTCATTTTTTCATTGTATTTTCTATTTGGCATATTGAATTCTTCATTTCTAATATTTTGTCTGGGTTTCTTTTCAATATCTATATCTCTTAGTAGAGTTTTTCATCCATGTTTTGTATGGATTTACTTACCTCATGTATTTTTTTTTTTTGACAGGCAGAGTGGACAGTGAGAGAGAGAGACAGAGAGAAAGGTCTTCCTTTACTGTTGGTTCACCCTCCAATAGCCACTGGGGCCAGCGCGCTGCGGCTGGCGCACTGTGCTGATCTGAAGCCAGGAGCCAGGTGTTTCTCCTGGTCTCCCATGGGGTGCAGGGCCCAAGCACTTGGGCCATCCTCCACTGCACTCCCGGGCTACAGCAGAGAGCTGGAATGGAAGAGGGGCAACCGGGACAGAATTCGGTGCCCTGACCGGGACTAGAACCCTGGCCGGGACTAGAACCTGGTGTGCCAGCGCCGCAGGCGGAGGATTAGCCTATTGAGCACGGCGCTGGCCCTACTACCTCATGTATTTGTTTCTCTGTGTTTTTGAATACTTTTGATCATTATTTAAAATTCCTTTTCAGGCATTTCATCAATCTGTTCATCCTCACATTCTAATATATTTTTTAAAGATTTATCTATTTATTTGAAAGTTATAGAAAACAAGAGAGAGAGAGAGAGAGAGATCTTCCATGATCTTCCATGGACTGGTTCACTGCCCAAATGGCCACAACAGCTGGAGCTGGGCTGGTCTGAAGCCTGGAGCTTCTTGGTCTCCCATGTGGATTGAGGGGCCCAAAGATTGGGCCTTCTTCTGCTACTTTCTCAGGCACATTAGCAACCAGCTGGATTGGAAATGGGGAAACCAGGACTCGAACCAACTCCCATATGGGATGCTGGCCCCACACATTCTAATTTTGGAATGCTGTTTTATTTCTTTTGGGGAATCATGCTATCTTCCTTGTTTATGTCTCTTTCATTTCCGTATTTATTTTTTAGAATTTATGGAAACACTTGTTGATTTTCTCCTCTGTCAACTTTCATCTTTGAACTATGCCTGTATGGCTTAGTGGAGTATCTGTTCCTTCAGTGGATATCCAGAGGTGTTTGCTGGTCAGGACCAGGGACTCTGGCCTGTGCTCATGGGAGGGGCAAGAGTCCAGGATGATACACACATTGGGCATGGTAGATCATCAGAAGGGAAGGGGATATGATCCTGTCAGCTGACACATTGCCTGTATCAGCACCTCCCTGCCAAGTTGAACCTACCATCCAGGATAAGCTCAGCTTCAGCCTCACAACGCCCAGGCACTTCATCCATGCAGGTTCCAGAACTGCACAAAGGATCTCCTAAGACCTCAGTAACATAAATGTTATTTTATGCCTCAGTAAGCAGGATGCAAAACTGAGGTACATTATGGTTAAGTTATTGTCCAACGTCATGCAGAAGATACACGCTGGAAGTAGAATTCTGAACCTGACATTCAGACTCCATAACCCGCTCTTTTGGTAGACACAGATAGGGCTCATCAAATATTACATTCATTCCTGTGATTCTTGAACATTTTCATGGGGAAACAAAAATGGGGCCAAGTAACTTCATCACCAATTAACTATGCCAACAAGTGACGTAGATCACTTGCAAAACCAATAGTTAAGATCTCGTTGTAGCTCTCCCATTCTTATCCTCCCCTATGGTAATGACTTGGAAGCTGCCTGTGAGGCCGCAGTGGCACAAGATGCAGGAGAGCTGGATCCCAAAGTCACGAGTTGGAGCAAAGCAATCCACCAAGCTACAGAAGGCTTGGTGCAAGTGAGAATTAAACTTGAGACATAAATTTGGAAGAGTATTTGTTATCTCATATAGCCTTTTCTGCCACTGTCTCAAACACTACCCTACAGGTGCTCATTCGTAGGACCGAATTCATTACTAGCTAGTTAAACTCTTTGACTTGATTTCAAATCTTCTCCAAATTTGAAATTCCCTTCTTTTGTAGAAAGATGTAGGAAGTAAATGTTTTTTTGGTCATGAACTATTTTTTTTTTTTTTAATTTGAAGGTAGGGAGAGCTACAGAGAAATAGAGATCATCCATCCACTGGTTCACTTCCTAAATGGCAGCAGCAGCTGGGGTTGGGCAAGGCTAAATCCAGGAGCTGGGGACTCAGTCTGAGCCTCTCACATGGGTGGCAGGGACCCAGGTATTTGAGCCATCACTTCTGCTTTTCAGAGTGTGCATTGGGAGAAAGATGGGGAGAGGAGCCAGACTTGAGACTGAAACTCAGGTACTCTGATGAGGGGCATGGGTACCTTAACTTATGTCTTTATCATGATGCTAAATTACCGCCTCATTATACTTTTTTATATTTAAAAATCTACCAGGAGATGCACCTGGCAAACCTTCAAAAATACTGATGGGATAGAATAGCATACACCCAAGAATTTCATAATTTACAAACATTTGCCCAAGCAAAAATTGTACCAGTGCAAATTTTACCTGCAGGGGAGATTTGATTGGAAGCTGTTGCAACAGGAGACTCAGAATTAAGTCTGAACAACTGCCTTGAAACAAGGGGTAGAAGAGTTTTTAAGAGATAGTAATGGGCCGGTGCCATGGCTCACTTGGCTAATCCTCTGCCTGCGGCGCCGGCACTCCAGGTTCTAGTCCCGGTCGGGGCGCCGGATTCTGTCCTGGTTGCTCCTCTTCCAGTCTAGCTCTCTGCTGTGGCCCGGGAGTGCAGTGGAGGATGGCCCAAGTCCTTGGCGGCCATTGGGAGGTGAGCCAACGCAAAAAGGAAGACCTTTCTCTCTGTCTCTCTCACTGTCCACTCTGTCAAAAAAAAAAAAAAAAAAAAGAGAGAGAGAGAGAGAGTAAAGTAGGGGGACCTGAACCCTCAATATTTGCTGATTGGTTTTATCCAAAGGCATACTAACTTCATGACATGAGATGGGCTTTAAAATTTGGAGCAAGGCACCCTAAGTAGACTGGGAGTTAGAGGCACTATCTCTTTTGGTGTTTACATTTCAAAGAGATGTTTCCCTGCTTCTTGAAAAAGTTATTCCTGATAAACACTAGCAAGAAGCTTCTAAAAATTCCATGTCTTAAAGGAACAGACAGAAAAATGTTGTGTTCCACAAGAAAGTTTCAACGAAGAGGGAGGTTAGGTGGCTACAGACTAGAAGAACATTGCCTGAAGCTGAGTCAAGTTGAGGCACCAGTACAAACCTCTCGGTCACCTAAGGCTGGAGACAGTCAAGGGAGTTCTAATATGGCTTTTTTTCCTCCTCAACAAAAGCGCAGATATAAATCCTGGTTCCTTTGTACATGAAATTGCTATTTATTTGGCATTTTGGATCACCCGCTTTTATCACATTTCATTATAATTCAGGGATTGCACCACATTACAAAAACTTAACATAAATTGTGTAAACACTTAGCCTATATTTTGATGGAAGAGGAAATAGTAACTTTATAAAAAAAGATTTCAGTATTTTACAATTCAACATGACTGGCTCCTCATATAACAACAAACTGTCAAAAATAAATTTCTCATTCAAGCTGAGAGCAAATGAAAGGAAGAAAGCAGGAAACAGTAGCTGCAGGAAGGAAACTGATTTATTATTTCACTGAACGATTCCTTCAGGAAGCAGTAGGGGCTGACAGTGATTCCTCTGATACCTGGGTGGTTTTTGCCTTGCGGGGATGCCAGTGTGGAAACAGCAAGCCCTTTAGAGATGGAAGCTATACCAAACTTGATGTCTATTTTCATCATTTGTCATTAATTTTTGCAGACTAAAATGAGAGCTAGAGTTATTTAAACAAAGACCAAATGCAAATATTTTGAAACGGAAAAAAAAAGATGTTTCCATAATTCATCAGTGCTTGGTTTTCACTTTGGAGAAATCTCAGGATACAAGACTGAAAGAAACATACTGTTTCAGAAGAAACAAAACAAAACTGATGGACACAATCAGACTTTTTTTAAGATTTATTTTATTTACTTGAAAGAGTTACAGAGAGAGGTAGAGACAGAGAGAGAGGTCTTTATCTGCTGGTTCACTCCCCAGGTGGCCACAATGGCTGGAGCTGTGCCTATCCGGAGCCAGGAGCCAGGAGCTTCTTCCAGGTCTCCCACGTAGGTACAGGGGCCCAAGGACTTGGGCCATCTTCTACTGCTTTCCCAGGCCATAGCAGAGAGCTGGATCAGAAGTGGAGCAGCTGGGACTCGAACTGGCGCCCATAGGGGATTCCAGTACTGCAGGCGATGGCTTTACCCTCTATGCCACAATGCTGGCCCCACAGTAAGAATTTTCATAGTGGGCCAGCGCTGCGGCTCACTAGGCTAATCCTCCGCCTTGCGGCGCCGGCACACCGGGTTCTAGTCCCGGTCGGGGCACCGGATTCTGTCCCGGTTGCCCCTCTTCCAGGCCAGCTCTCTGCTGTGGCCAGGGAGTGCAGTGGAGGATGGCCCAAGTGCTTGGGCCCTGCACCCCATGGGAGACCAGGAGAAGTACCTGGCTCCTGCCATCGGATCAGCGTGGTGCACTGGCCGCCGTCCGCAGCGCACAGGTCGCGGCGGCCATTGGAGGGTAAACCAACGGCAAAGGAAGACCTTTCTCTCTGTCTCTCTCTCTCTCACTGTCCACTCTGCCTGTCAAAAAAAAAAAATAAAAAAATTAAAAAAAAGAATTTTCATAGTGATAAGTAGGGTTTCAATTAGGGATTTTGGTTTCTGAGTTAAGAGATGGTACAGTTATTAAGGCCCATTTTCCTTCTATATACATGATTCAAATCAGTGAAGTCATATTTGGATTCAGGTCAGCAATATTTTTTCCACATAATTGCTTCATGTATCCCAAAGTCATATCATATGGAACACATGGGTGTTCTTCAAGTAATTCATGAAAAAATGCATGTGGAAAACCATGTATGCATTTAAATTCCTTTTGCATCAAAAGTAGCTTATCTTTTAATAATACATTTCCATAAACTTTCTGAAGTGTCTTCTTATTTATCCCACATGACAATGTTAAACTCCTTAGGCAGGTGACCAGATATTAGATTTTATGTGCCCATGCTTGTATTTAAATTTCAAAAGAAGTTGACATGCAAATTGGAAATACTGTTTTGTGTCTTTCTTCCCCTGGAAGGAAATGCCCATTTTACATTCTCTGTCTCACTTTGTCCCCCACCTGAATTAGGATTCCACGCAGATATGTGGGCAATGAAGACGCTAGCTTCTACTCACTGGTGATGAATCCTCAGCCTGGGGGAACGGGCCTGGCCTCACATTCTGACCTCTGTGCTCGGCTTTCTGTGGGTATGAGGGCACTTCAAGTCATCAGCAGGCTTTGGAAGAAAGGCAGAATTTCCTCTAAAGTTTAATTGTTAGGGACTTTAGCAAGCATCAGAGGAGGCCTTTGGGATGGCATTCTTTTTCTCTAAGGTGCTCTCCCATACTTTGGCTGCAAGTTGTATCATTTGAGTAGTAGCTGCATGTGTAATTGCTTTTTTCATCATTTCCACCTACACCTTCCATGGTGAGACTGTTTGGACACTCAGTCTTCCCATTCTCATTCTCATGCCTCTTTGCTTATTCCTTTGATGTCCACTTGACCATTTTTCTATGCAGAAATTCCTTCTAAATCTAGTGTTGGTCATTCTTCCCAAATTAACTTCAAAATTAAAAACAAGCCATTCATTGCGTCAACTGGACTATCTTTTTGTCTGAGGCTTTGGTTGGAAGATCTATGTCCCTGGGATGGCTCCTTCTTCCCATCTGTTATTTCCCCAACTGCCTTATTTACAACACAACCTAAAGCCCAGTTGGGTATTTCTGCAGTTAATACAAGTTTCTCACACGCACCCATCCTATTGTTTCTTAATAAATTCTGTAATTATATTCTTAATTATAGATTCAGTGCTGTCTAAATGAGAATGTGATAATTTCACTGAGAAGATGACATGTGGAAGAATAGAGCCCATAAGAATGAACAAATGGCTAATAATAATTTTAGAAAAGATTGTTTTCCCTCTTTTTTAAAATGTGGTACATCTGCAATAAAACCACGGAAGGGAAGAAAGGAAATAGAAAAGTTCATCATAAATTCTGGCTTAATTTTATCTGTTAAGGAATAATTAGTATAGACTAATTTTTTTAAAAAGGTTTTTTATGTATTTGAGAGAGAGAGAGAGAGAGAGAGAGAGAATCTTCTATCCTTCTATCCATTCAACAGTTCACTTTCCTAATGGCGGTAGTGGCCATTGCTGAATAAGGTGGAAGCCAGGAGCTTCAGCCAGGTCTCCCTCATGGGTGCAGGGGCCAAGCACTTGGGCCATCTTCTGCTGCTTTCCCAGGTGCATTAGCAGGGAGCTAGCTCACAAGTGGAACATCTGGGACATGAATGAGTGCTCTATATGAGATGCCAGTGTTGCATGCAGTGGCTTTACAGGCTGCACCACAATGCCGGCTTCCTGTTTTTGCCTTATAAATAAAGAAGTAGGTATAAAGCCCTGAAAAAGAGATGAAATTATTTGTTGAGATTTTTGCGATTCTAGGCACTCAGATGCCACATTTTTACAGTGATTTCAGAAGACTTAAGCGGGTAAGTAAACACATAACTCACCTACCTAGCTCAAAGCAAAGTGTGACAAAACTCTCCAGGATAAGCTTGTTTTCTCTATTACTCGCTGCGTTAAAAGGCCCTCATGGCAGTCCTCATCCTTGCCTGGTAGTTATAAATGATCGTAGGTCAGACACAAATGCAAAAGGATTTGACTGGGCAGTGTGAAGACATCAAATGAGGCATTATTGTACTGGACAGAAATAGAGCAAGAAGTAAGCGGGACTTTATCCCAAAGCTCCAAAGCCTGGGCTCAAACCTTGCTCCCTGCAGGTGTGTGGATTTGGCCCATTGAAGCTGAAATTCAGTTAGCTGTAGGGCAGAACTTGGTAGTGAGTGTATAAAACATCAAGGTTCCTGAAGTAATCCCTGACTTAGTGGAGAAAAGGTTCAGAAGCAATGACCAGATACAATTCAAGCAGTTTGCAGGTGGAAATACTCCACTTTCCAAGAGACAGCATACAAGGACTCATGTAATCAAGTCTTTACTTTCATGTCCCTTTTCGTTAATCGACACATGATTGTACATGACTAATAGATTTTTCTATGTACCAACTAGGATATAAAAGTCACATTTCTCTGAAGAGATTATCTTGTAGTTGAAAAGTGAAGGGAAGGTTTATGTTCATACATTAAGGAAGAAAGATAAGCTAGCTATCAAGGGTTAGATTATGGTGTAAGGACACAAGAGGAAAGTTGTAGTCTTTGGGGATTAGCGTATGTGGGTATAATACCCATCCTAGAATTAGGAACAAAGGTGCTAAAGGCCTCTCTGTCCCCTGAAATTATATCAGTACTTTGCATTTATATTTGCACATTTCTTAGGTACCTTTTCCTAAAAGAAGGCCTATCTTTTTATTTATTTTTTGCTTTGCAAAAATTTTATATATATACATATATATCAATTATATGCATATTGGTTTGAAAATGTATACACTATGGAATATCTAAATTTAATTATCTCACGTATTTTCATTTTGTGGTGAAAATATTTAAATTTTTTTTTTTAGAATTCTACAAGATTGTGACTTATTGTTATTAACTACAATCACCATGTTGTATGATGGGTCTCTTGAACTCATTCCTATTTGGCATCCACAATTTTCTATTTCAGATTCTCAAGGTTATGAATGTTAATAGTGTTAAGAACCAATGACTGTTCTGGAGTCATTATTTTAAATGAAAATTTTAAGATACATTTTTAGGAAAAAGTATTTAAACTCCATGAATGCAGATATATGTTTTCTCAAGCTTTATCTTATATGTCAGGAATCAATTATATGGGTATAGATTAGAATATTAAGCAGAATTCAAAACACAGTTGTAGTAATTAAATGAAATATTCAGTAAACATGAGTTCTGTTTCCAACCACTTTTTTTTTTAGTCTTTTTTTTTTTTTTGGTAGCAATATCCTCAAGTATTTTGTTTTTATTTCTTTCATTTTGGCTGATTCCTCCCTGTACATACTGAAACCATGCTTGTTTGGATTTGACTAACAGTTAATTGACTAACTGAAAAACTGAAAAACCAATTCCTCTGCTTTGTTGGACAACTTGTGCTTAGATCTCTTCTGAAGCCAGACTTACTTCTCTGACTGTGTCTCCTTGTCAGTCCACCTGTTCCTAAGAGAAGGAAAATGAATATTAGTAGTAGTAAAGAGTTGGCAGGGCCTTCTTATTGATTATCTGTTGTCTACCCAAACATTATTCAGCTGGGGAATCAGTTCAAAATGAAAGCCAAGGGCATATTGAAAAAGAAAAATCAGTCATCTTTGATAGCTCATGAAGTATATTTGTGGAAGTTGCAGAGTCATCCTGCTCAAGCTGCCTTTAATGGAGGGGTCAAGGCTATAATTTTAAAGCCTTAAAAAGTTGAATTACTTCTCCTATACCTTTTGCCACAAAGGTCAGCTCCTCCAGTCAGTGTCCATGCTATCATATTACGGAGTTCTGAAAACATTGTGGAGAATGGTGGTAGTAGAAAATTTGGGTTATGTTGTAGCACAGTTGATTTTACTTCACTTTAAATATGGGAGATTTGAACTAGTCATGCGTGGGGAAAGGAATCACTTTCCCAAGAGCAGTGACAATCGAAAGTCAACTGAAAGTTGTCCGGGAATCTGACACGAAGTCCATTAAAACTTGGATAAAAGATGTGCAAATTTACTTTAGTGTACCCCATATCTCACACTTCGAATTGTACCTTCATTTTTAAGGTACAATTGAAAGGCAGAGTTATGGGGTGAGAGTTATGGGGTGAGAGGCAGAGACAGAGAGCTAATGATTCTTCATCTGTTGGTTCACTCCCCAAATGTCTGCAATGGTCAGGGCTGGGCCAGGCTGAAGCCAGGAGCATCATTCAGGTCTCTGATGTTGGTTGCAAGGGACCAAGCACTTGGGCCATCTTTGCTGCCCTCCCAGGCACACTAATAGGAGGCTGGATTGGAAGTGGAGCAGCCAGTACTCAAACCAGCCCCAATATTGCATGCTGACATTATAGGAAGTGATGCAACTTGCTATGCCACAACACCTGCCCCATGCCATCATCATAAATATTAAAAAATTCTGGGAAATAATGGGTCAGCTTGGAAAGACCTTGAGGGGCCGGCAATGTGGCATAGCAGGTAGGGCCTCTGCCTGCAGTGCCGGCATCCAATATGGGTGCTAGTTCAGGTCCCAGCTATTCTATTTCTGATCCAGCTCTCTGCTATGGCCTGGGAAAGCAATGAAGGATGGCCCAAGTGCTTGGGCTCCTGCACCCACGTGGGAGACCCAGAAGAAGCTCCTGGATTCGGATTGGCGCAGCTCCGGCCATTGCAGCCATTTGGGGAGTGAACCAGCGGATGAGGATATCTCTCTCTGCCTCTCCTTCTCTCTCTGTGTAACTCTGACTTTCAAATAAATAAATAAATCTTAAAAAAAGAAAGACCTTGAACTTGGAAACTGATCTTTTTGCTGGCCTGATACCATGGGTTGCCTGAGTAATAGGTTAAGGAAAATTGGAGAGTGACTTGAGAGAAAATTTTATTTGCTGTGACAAAGTTTACTTCAGCAAACACATGGTCCTTCAAAACAAACAAACAAACAAACAAAAAACAGTAGTCCCCAGATCTGGAGGTGGCTAGTGTTCTGCATGAACAAAGCCACTACCATGTCAAGATAAAGCGGAGAAGTTGAAAGATCACCATGAACCTGAGAAATGTAGGTTGCACAGGGGAGAGACAAGAATAACAACCTGGGGCTACAACGAAATGTAAGCAGTTTTATCTATTGTATCGGTGATGGTGATTTCCCCCCAGATGGAAAGGATTTTATTTATACAAATATAAAGGCTAGACAGAGATAATTTACATATATTAAACATGTTATATGGAAGGATATCTCATTATGAACAAAACCAAATCAGATATAGTTCTGAAAATCCCATCAAGAGTCTAGGTTACTCCTTCTTGGAGGATTGGTACTAATCTTTTTACATGATAAAGAGTCTAAATTTTTATGCTATTTGGATTGCTGAGAAGCAAAATAGTGATGAATTCTCATCCTTAGAAACTCTGTTTAGCTGCCTAATATCATGAAAAGTAAATAGATGGTTTACATGATTTGTATAATTCACATTTCACATGACTAGAGAGAGCTACTTGGCAGTGAAGGCTCATAACTTACTATTTTATTCCTTTTAGTATTTTTTGTTCAATTTAATACCATTGGTTGAACTCTTTAATTAACACACAATTATTCTTAGGTGTTTAAATTTAACTGAAAAGTGATCCCTGTTAAATATAAGAGTGGGAATAAGAGAGGGAGGAGATGTACAGTTTGGCACATGCTCAAGCGGACTTACCCTAATGGTAGAGTTAGAAATGTTCCAGGGGATTCCAATTCAATCAAGGTGGCATGTACCAATGCCATCTCACTAGTCCAAGTGATCAGTTTCAGTTCATAAGTGATTATAATGATAGGAATAAGTGTCAAAGGGATCACATAAACAAGACTAGTGTCTGCTAATACTAACTGATAGAATTTTAAAAAGGAGAGAACAATCCAACATGGGAAGCAGGACACACAGCAGATTCACAGAATGGAAGATGTCCTAAATAGCACTCTGGCCTCAGAATCAGCCCTTAAGGCATTTGAATTTGGCTAAGAAGCCCATGGAGTATTTCAGGCATGGAAAGCCAAGACACTCTGGTGAAAAAAAAAATGACCTAAATCAAAGATCTCAGTGAGATCCCAGTGGAAAGAATGGGCCATCAAAGAATGAGGTACCTTTCTCTAAAGGGAGGAGACAACTTCCACTTTGACTATGGCCTTGTCTAAATAAGATCAGAGTTGGCGAACTCAGAAGGCTTCCATAGCCTTGGCAGCTCATGACAAGAGCCTCCGGTGATTACTGACACCATAAACAAGAGTGTCAATTGTTAAGTCAACAACAGGAGTCACTGTGCACTTACTTCCCAAGTAGGATCTCTGTCCTTAGTGTGTTTTACTATGTGAATTAACGGTATAACTAGTACTCAAGAAGTACTTTATACTTTGTGTTTCTGTGTGGGTGCAAACTGTTGAAATCTTTACTCAGTATATACTAAATTGATCTTCCGTATATAAAGATAATTGAAAATGAAACTTGATGTGAATGGGATGGGAGAGGGAGTGGGAGATGGGATGGTTGTGGGTGGGAGGGAGGTTATGGGGGAGAAAGCCGCTATAATCCATAAGTTGTACTTTGGAAATTTATATTTATTAAATAAAAGTTAAAAAAATAAAAAAGATAGCCAGATACAAAAAAAAAATAGTTTATGATTAGATTAAAATGTAGGTGTTCTAGTTGTCAACGTGTAATATGTAGTAATGGAAAATGTCAAATCAACTTTGGGGCAATAGTAAATGAAAAGGAGTAGTAACCTAGAAGCCAGAGTAATAATGGGTGAACTTGTTGTGCAGTACTCTGCAAAAATGGGAGAAATAGCCATGCTAAATATCAGAAATCAGACTTTGTCATCTGAGTTGTAGAGATAGATTTAATACTTGTGCATATATTTTTGGGTATACACTAATCCTTCCCTTATCCATGGAAAATACAATTCAAGACCCCTGGTAGACGCCTGAACCCACAAATTGTACTGAACACTCTATGAGCATTGCAATACTGCAACTGATCTGATAACCAATTTTGATGTCTGCTAACTGACTAATGGGTGAATGAATGGTGTATGCATTGTGGCTGTGCTAGACAAGAGGCTGATTCGTGTTTCAGGTGGGACAAAACAGGACAGCATACGGCATCATCATACTCTTCAGGATAGTGTGCAGCCTAAAACTTAGGAAATATTTATTTCTGGAACTTTCTATGCAGTAATCTTGGACTGCAGTTGACCATGAGCACCTGACACTGTGGAAAGTCAAACCATGGATTATGTGGGTTTACTCTGTTAAAAAAATTCTTCTAAAAGGAGAGTGGACTTTTTTTGCTTTTGGTCATGAAAAGAAGAACCATGAACATGTGCATTCACTATCGAAATGATTTAGTAAAGAAAGAAATGCAGGTGAGAATGTGGTGATAGTATTAAGGACTTGTTTTCTTTCTGTGAGTCATTCATTCTTGCCTCTTGAGATTTAACATTGACAAATAGCTTTACCCCCAAACAAAATGAATTTTTATTGAAGTAGATATTTTTAACAATGTCTCTACATGTTATATATATACATATGTCTATATATTTCATATAAAAATGAATAAATCTGGGTATGATATATAGGATTTTATTTTCAGGTGTGATTAAGTATGAGGAATATGGAGAAAAAGAAATCAAAGAGGGAAGATAAAGAAGAGCTGCATCCTACTGTGTGTTGTGGTTATGGGGTTTAATTTTAGGAGGGCATGGGTTTAGGAATCCATGTTTGAGTTCCTAATCTGCTAATTACGGCTTGTCACTTCTCTCTCTCTGAACCTTTGTTTCCTCTTCTGTGAAATGGGAATGGTGTGTGCATTGTGGTGTAGTGGGTTAAGCCACTCCTTTGGATGCCCATATCCCATATTGGAGTCCCTGGTTTGGAGTCCCAAATCCTCTGCTTATGATCCTGCTATGCGCTAAGGCGGCTGAGAGGTAGCTGATGATGCCCAAGTACTTGGGTTCCTGGCACCCATAGGGGAGACCTAGATGGAGTTCTTTGCTCCTAGCTTCAGCCTGCTCTAGTCTCAGCTGTTGCAGGCATTTCAGGAGTGAACCAGCTGATGACAGAAGATCTTGCTCTCACTCTCTCTGTTTCATCATTGTGCTTTTCAAAATAAATACATAAATCTTTAGAAAATGAGAAATTTTACACGATTTACAGAATTGATAACAATAAATGAATGACAGCATATGTAAAGTACCTTGTGCAGACCTTAGCACATAAAAATGCTTAGTAAGTGACAGATCTTCACCTGTATTGCTTTCATAGTGTGAAAATGACGTGCTTCTCCTAAGTGGATTTTATGGCTCAGTAATTTAGCTGGTTCATGTATTTTCTCTGATCCCTTGGCAAATGCCTCCTTCCAGCTGCAGGATGGTACAGATGGGATTGACCACGGTGTACGTATCCTCCCTGCACAGAAACCTATGCTGTTGAAAGTCGTTAGCTTGATAATATGGAATTAGAATATCTGATATTTATAAAAAAAATTAACAGTTTCTCTTTAGTGTCGCAACTTTTTTTTTGCAGTTTTGGTTTATCATTATTTTTTTAATTATGAGTAGGTGAAGTAGATAGAGCTGATTTCATAAAATTCTGGATCTGGATGATGTCTATGAAGTGGCTGAGCTTATCTGAGAATCTTTCTGCCTGTTACACCAAGGGAATGACATCTTAACTGCATGCTAGGTTCAGGCTACTTGTTTTCCAAAGATAAATTTCCCATCTTATTGAAGATACTTCATTTCTTTCCTACTGTAGAGCATCTAATTAAGTGACCTCTCATTTCAGACAAACTAGATGTCTATATTTAGTAAAAAAATAAAATGTTCCTCTTCAAATTGGCCAGATTTTACACCTGTTACATAGTTTGTTTTAGTGAATTGTAGCCTAAACAACTTAAAAATATGCTTTTAAATATAATTGCAGTGTTGAAATGGTAACCTGAATTAAAGTTATTTAGGCCCAGAAATTGAAAAGAAAAAAAAAACTTCAAAACACTTTGCCTAAAAAAATCTCATATGAACAAATTTGACAGCTGTGTCAATATACAATACTGAGACAATGGTATTTTCAACCCAATTTAAAGAATTTATTAAAAAATATACCTAAGTCTCCATTAAACTTGTTATTTCTAACTGCCATAATATCTGAAGTTAAGACTGTGAATGATGCCAGTAATATAGATTTTTGGGTAAACAAATAATTTAATATACAAAACACATATCATCAAAAATTCTTTCTTATATTTTTTTCTGAGAAAGTGAAACTATTGATGCTGATAGAATATGATAGTCTGACATCTGTGATGAAACAAAGAGTTTCCTCATAATAGAATAAATGGAGTTAGAAAAACTGAGCTTCATGTTTCATTTTAACGATAAATGATGAGATTTTAGAATACATCATTTGGAATTTGTGGCATCTAACAAAGAGGCAGAGGACATACTTCTCACACAGGTCACTCCACACACACACAACAACTGTTTGTAAAGAAAACTCAGTCTAATTACTTGTGAGCCATGAGATCTCTGTCTGGACACTGACAGGAACACCATTTAGAGTGCCTAGAGGATCAGGACTTAGTCTAATCTGTGGCATAGCCCAAAGCACCACACCTGAACTTGGGTTTCAAGTGCATTTTGCTGATACAGTTCCTTTTAGCAAAGGAGCCCAACTCCTAGACTAGCAGGAATATCTGTGCAGAGACCACGGGGCCCTTTTGCTGACAGAATTGAAGCATTTACTGTATTACTAGTGGGCCAATACTACCTCACCAACATTTTTATTTTGGGAATGAATATGATTTGAGACGCTGCAGATTTGAAAACACCGAAAATCAAGGTCAGTTAATTCACAATAGTAAGCAACACCATCTTGCAAACATTTCAGTAACTTTGAGAAAACTCATGGGCAGAGTTGGATTATATTCATGGTTCTTTTGATAGCTCTTCAGTTATTACTGAAACTTGATAAAAATGACAAGACAATCCAGGCAGGACTGCAGTTCATTTAAAAATATGAAGAACATCATGTCAAGTGGTTATTCATGTAGCCATGAATAATTATGCTGTGTAGAAGAAAGTCTTCTTTCCTGACAAATGGCTTGGAGACCATTTCCTTACTAAGTAAATGAAGCAGAAACCAAGGAAGCCCCAGCTGACAGTGATAGAATTGGCCACAAGGTGCCAGGGACAAAACAACAACTGAAGCACACGCAATCAGGGCGAACAAGAGGAGAGAGTATGGCAGGGAGAGAACACTGCTGCAAGAGCCAGCGGGATGGGCTGGATTTAAATAAAGCTCTCCGTCCCGTGTTCCATTTAGATGGTGTGTTAGTACGCCTAAGAAGAAGTGCGTGGTTGACAGTGATTCGGTCACTGCCGTGGTGACAGGGCAAGATGAGGAGCCCGGCATGAGCACTGAGGAAGCGTTTTTGGTGCCTGGGGTTGGAACTCATCACAAAGGAATGAAGACTGATGGTGAGTGTCTCCTGGAGCCTGGTGGTGAGGAAAAGGTAGATGGATGAGGGCAGGATCTCTTTCCTCAAGCAGATTTTAATTAAGTGAAGAAGAAAACCCACATGTAATTAATCAAAGGGCTGCTTTTTCCACACTCACACCCGGAAGTTGAATTGAAGCAGAAAAAAAAGTGTTTGCTTAAATCCTGAAGGGTGTATTTAGAAGTGGGAGTTCTCAGGCAGGAAGACCTGAATTGAATCCAGCTGTGGTGCTCACTAGCTGTGTGACTACAGTCAAGTTACTTCACCACCCTGAGCCTTGGTTTCCCCCCATGTACAGTTAGGAGATCGTTAGTACCTGAGTGAAGTGTTGTCATGAGATGTAAATGAGAAAATGCATAGTGTTTGGAGTACAGGAAAGTCAGTATTACTAAGAAGAGCAAGCCGTCCTCTCTTTTTTTGAGTGTGAGGTGTATTTTTTTTTCAAGCTTTACTTATTCTTCCCACCATACCCACCCTTGCACCCATACTCTCACCCCTCCTCCTCCTCCCTCTCCCCTTCCCAGTTCCATTCTCCATTAAGATTCATTTTCAATTAGCTTTGGACACAGAAGACCAACTCTATACTAAGTAAAGATTTCAACGATTTGCACACACACACATACATATACACATACACAAAAAAGACTGGGAATGAGTATAACATTTAACTCTCATAATACAACTCCTGGAAGACAGAGGTCCTGCATGGGGAGTTAGTGCTCAATGACTCCTGTTGTTAATTTAACAATTAACACTCTTATGTATGATGTCAGTGACCACCCGAGTCTCTTGATATGAGCTGCCTACACTATGGAAGGCTTTTGAATCCACAACCTCCATCAGTATTTAGACAAGGCCATTAGCAAAGTGGAAGTTCTTTCCTCCCTTCAGAGAAAAGAACATATATTTGATGGCCACTTCTTTCTATTGGAATCTCACTCACAGAGTTCTTTCTTGTAGAATATTTTTTGCCAGTGTCTTGGCTTTCCATGCTTGAAATGTTCTCATGGGCTTTTCAGCCAGACCAGGAAGCCTTAAGGGCTGATTCTGAGGTCAGAGTGTTACTTAAAGCTGTCGGGGAACGGGACAGCCTGGCCAGCTGTGCCGCTCCCGACAAGAAGTTTAGTGCTGGGCTTTTTCCACCCTGCCCGTTGCTAATTGCAAGATCCTGTTTTGACTTTAAGCATCCTGTTATTGCATGTTTCCCACACTTAGTTGGTAACATGTTTTCCGTGAATGATATATATATATAAATAAGTGGACGGTGGGCGGGGGGAGTGAATGAACACTGGTAAAAGACGGGGGAATGAATGAACGCTGGTAAAAGACGGAGGAGTGAATGAATGCTGGTAAAAGACGGAGGAGTGAATGAACGCTGGTAAAAGACGGAGGAATGAATGAACGCTAGTAAAAGGCGGAGTAATGAATGAACGCCGGTAACAGGCGGAGTTGTGAATGAACACCGGAAACAGGCGGGAGTTATGAATGAACGCTGGTAACAGGCGGGAGCTATGAATGAATGCGAGTAGTAAGCAGGAGTGGTGAATGAAGGAGTTGTGAATGAATGAGTTGTGAATGAATGCTGGTAACAGGGCGGGCGTTCGCGACATGTAACGCGAGTCTGCTGAAAAATAAAGTGAAAGCTGAAAAGCCGATAAACGCGTCTGGTGTCTCCGAGGTCTCGCCGGCGTTAACCTATCTGGAAGGTGTACGCCTGCAACTGGTGCCGTGACTCGGATCGCTGCGTCGCGGAAAGAAGGTAAGAAAAAAAACGTCTATAGACGAGAGTCTAGGGGAAAAAGCCTAGGAATACCGCGGTACAATGGGGAACACACAGTCCACCACGAAAATGCACCTATTGATTAGCCGCCTTTTAAAGGCAACGGGGACGCCCGTAAAGAGTGTAGCTGTGTGCAATTTTACGAGGATACTATATAAAACTTGTCCTTGGTTTGTTGAAGAAGGAGATTTATCACAGGTTCGGTGGAGACGGGTGGGACGTGAATTGCGAAACGCTGGAGTCGAGGAGGCAGTGATCCGCTTGTGGTATCTGATAGATACTGCTTTACGGTCGGAGGATGACCAGATCTGGGAACTCTTAAATGAAGGCTCCGAACTACTGGAGGAGCTCAGCGAAGACTCCCATGATAGTAGCGAAAAAGGAGATAGTATAGAGAAACAAAGGATGGAAGCAAGCGGAGGAGCCCGACCAAAAGCGAAACATCCGCAGACACTGGGATCGCTTCCACTATACTCGGAGTTGCCCTTAATGCCCTCCGCTCCTCCTTACGAACCACCCCGTCATCCTATGCGCTGTTGCTGTTTTGCCGGCAATGCTTCCAGTGAGATGAGGCCCATAGTTTTAGAGTCTGGGCCGGAGAAACAGACTAGAAGGCAAATGCTTGAAAACGAAAGTGCTCGTAATGACGATGAAGCCGCTTTTTTTATAAATACTGGGGATTCAACTCCCCACCCACCGCGGCGCCTGAAACCAAATTGGGCAGAGTTCTTTAACCCCCATCATCTCCACTCATCATGTTAAAACCTTAAATGACTTACAAAAATTGTGTGGAAATTTAAACTGGATTCGGCCTTATTGTAATATGACTACTGAAGAAATGCACCCTTTGTTCCGACTTCTGGAAGGCGATGCATGCCTAAATTCACCCAGACAACTTATAAAGGAGGCAAAAGCAGTATTAAAAAATTTTGAACAGCGCCTTAAGAGCACCGCTATGCAGCGGTGTGACCCCACTATGCCCTTAAATATTTTGGTGTTCATACAAAGTCATTATCCCTATGCTTTACTCTGGCAAGAAGGACCATTGTTGTTTATATACCCACATAACCATATGCCCAGATCTATTACCTCCTATGCGGAGGCTATGGGAAATTTAGTTTTACAAGCCATCCACCGAGTCGTAGAAATTGCAGGGAGAAGACCACAGTCCTGCATTCTTCCGTTAGAGTCTGTAGTCATTCAGGAGTGGGCTAAGGAAACTTGGCAATGGTCCCACATCACCATCACCCTTGACATAAGTGTAGATAACCATTATCCCAATCATCCCTTTATTAGATTTTGCGACACGGTACCCTTACACTATTTTAAAAGAGTTTATTCTAATCCCATTCCCAAAGCACCCATAGCTTTTACTGATGGAGCAAAAGGAGGTACCGGGGTGGCTATTTTACAAGGTCAGGTGCATCATGCAGTTACTGCATCTCTCTCACCTCAACATGCAGAGCTAGCTGTAGTGGCTAAGTTATTAAATATGGTTGAGGGTCCTCTTAATATCGTTTCTGATAGCTTATATGTTGTTAATGCTGTTAAGAGGCTAGGCTCCCCTTCGTTAATATCCAAAAGTTCTACAGTGTTTCCTTATTTTGAGCTTGTTCAGCACGCTTTATTTAGGAGATCAGATCCCATTTTTATCACCCATATTAGAGCACATACCTCCCTTCCAGGTCCTCTCACCGCGGGAAATGCCCTTGCCGATCAACATTCCCGCTTCCTTTTAGCTTGCACTGCCATGGAACAGGCAACAGAATATCACAAACTTTGGCATGTTAATAGTAAGACCTTAAGTATGAGGTTTAATATCCCTATTCGTAAAGCTAAATCTATTGTCCAAAATTGTGAAAAATGTGTTATTCATTAGCCTGTTACTATGCCCACTGGAGCTAATCCCTGGGGCCTTTATCCATGTCACATTTGGCAAATGGATGTAACGCATATCCCTGCCTTTGGCAAGCTATCCTGTGTCCATGTTATGGTGGATACTTACTCAGGAGTAGTTATGGCTACCGCCGCAGCCAAAGAGTCCACTTCCCATGTAATGCAACATATGTTACAATGTTTTGCTTCTTGGGGAATTCCTAATATAATAAAAACTGATAATGGACCTGCTTATACTTCTAAGGCTTTTGCTGAGTTTTTAGCAACTTTTCATATCTCTCATTTAACCGGCATCCCATATAACCCTACTGGACAAGCCGTTGTGGAACGCACTAATCTGTATCTGAAAAACTTTGTATTAAAACAAAAAGGGGGAATAGGGGCACTATCCCGTTCCCCTAAAGACATTCTCAACCTCGCCTTACTTACCATAAATTTTTTAAATAAAAAAGCTGATGGTCTCACCCCGGCAGAACGTCATGTAATCTTGGAACAGACCCCCAATAGTAATAAACCCCATGAACCGACAGAAGCTCAGCCACACGTTAGAAAAATGATTATGTGGAAAGACCCACAAGATAACAAATGGAAAGGCCCATACCCTTTAATAAGAAGGGTACGAGGCGCTGTTTGTTTTCTCCCACAGGAAGAAAAAAATCCAATCTGGACTCCAGAAAGACAGACAGGAACAATAGAGTGGCAAGATGATCGTGATCCTACTCCTACTAATAATGACGCCACTGTCACCGACGATGGCCAAGCTGGATGAGTATTGGGGTCTCTTGAGAGCCCTACCTCTCCCTCTCCAGTTGTGTATTTGCCTGAGAAGGACTTCTCTATGGCTGTTCAACACAGGAGAGACTTTGGAGTCACCGTGGTCGTTGTTGCAGTAATTGCGGCGTTATCAGCTTGTTAGGCCGCTATTGGCATGGCCGTGAGCCAAACCTCCACACTGTCCATACTTGATAGCATCACAAGATCTACCGCCCAGGCACTTGATGATATACTGCTATTCAGCTGTTGCAAGATTAGGCCTGGTTGGCATACCCTGTGTTATTCGATCTACTGCAGTTTGTGTTACCACCTACCCCTACAACCACTTTTCATTTGCCGCTAATCAGTCCCGTCTTTTGGGTAGCATGTTAATAACAGGATCAATTATTGTTCGGATCTTGCAAGGGCTGTTAATACGCAAATGGTGGTTAAACAAGCCAGCTAACCAGTCCCCATGCAAAATGGACAGATTCAGGTGTGGCTGAATCTGCTGGAATGGTAGTCAAAGACGGGTAAGTTCTGAGAGGTCTTCAAGGCAACCTAAGACAGGGCATGAACGCTCCCTCCACACCTCATGTTCATGTGCCAATGACGGGTAAGCCCGATAGATGCTCTTGGTCACCTAAGACAGGCACAGTACCACTCCATTTTGCAAAGAAATAAGGGGGAGATGTCGGGGAACGGGACAGCCTGGCCAGCTGTGCCGCTCCCGACAAGAAGTTTAGTGCTGGGCTTTTTCCACCCTGCCCGTTGCTAATTGCAAGATCCTGTTTTGACTTTAAGCATCCTGTTATTGCATGTTTCCCACACTTAGTTGGTAACATGTTTTCCGTGAATGATATATATATATAAATAAGTGGACGGTGGGCGGGGGGAGTGAATGAACACTGGTAAAAGACGGGGGAATGAATGAACGCTGGTAAAAGACGGAGGAGTGAATGAATGCTGGTAAAAGACGGAGGAGTGAATGAACGCTGGTAAAAGACGGAGGAATGAATGAACGCTAGTAAAAGGCGGAGTAATGAATGAACGCCGGTAACAGGCGGAGTTGTGAATGAACACCGGAAACAGGCGGGAGTTATGAATGAATGCGAGTAGTAAGCAGGAGTGGTGAATGAAGGAGTTGTGAATGAATGAGTTGTGAATGAATGCCGGTAACAGGGCGGGCGTTCGCGACATGTAACGCGAGTCTGCTGAAAAATAAAGTGAAAGCTGAAAAGCCGATAAACGCGTCTGGTGTCTCCGAGGTCTCGCCGGCGTTAACCTATCCGGAAGGTGTACGCCTGCATAAAGCAATTGTCATTCTATGAGTCTGCTGTGTTTACTGCTTCCCATGTTGGAACATTCTTTCCTTTTATAATTATCCCACATTTGATCCTATTTATATGGTCATTTTAACACTTAATCCTATCTACATGTTCACTTTAACACTTAATATGATAACTTTAACACTTAAGATGGAGCGTCAAGACCAACTTTTCTGTTAGATTCCACGTGTAAGTGATATCACTCAATACTTGCCTTTCTGAGTCTGGTTTATATTTTTTACCCTAACGTATTCTAGTTTCATCCATGTTGTTGCAAGTAGCAACATTGCTATTCTTCCTAAGGCTGAGTAGTATTCTATATACATATTTGACATTTCCTTTATCCATTTTGTTGGCAGTGCACATTAAGTTGCTTTCGTATCTTGGATATTATGAACAGTGCTTCAGTGAACATGGAAGTGGAGATGTTTCTGTGTGAGGCACTGATTTAATTTCCTTGTGATCTATGCCCAGAAGTGGGACTGCTAGATAATCTAGTATTTCCATAAATGTCAGATATTATTAAATCTGATAAAAAGGACAAAAATCCAGCCAGATGAGCAGATAAAGAAAGTGTCATCTATATATGGGTGTATGTGTGTATATTCACATGCATAGTGGGATGTTATTCAGTCTTAAGAAATAAATTTTGCAATTTATGACAGTGTGGATGTGCCTAGAGGACATTGCGTTAAGTGAAATAAGCCAGACTCAGAATGATAAATACTGAGTGGTTTCACATATAGGGGAATGTAGCAGTAAAGCAAATCCCATAGAAACAGACAACTGAGTGGTGGTTGCCAGAGTTTGGGGCATTCACAGAGGGGCGGGGATGAGAGGATGTTGTTGAAAGTGTATACATTTTCATTTATAAGTAAGTTCTAGAGATCTAAGGTATGACATAGTGACTGTAGTTAATATAATGTATTCTTGAAAGTTCCTTTTAGTTGCTGTTTTTGTTTTTTTTTTTTCCCCAAATGCCTACAATAGCCAGGGCTGGATCAAGCTGAAATCTGGAACCTGGTACTGAACCTGGGTCTACCGTGTGGCTGGCAGGGACTCAATTATTTGAGCCACTACCTGCTGCCTCCCAGGATGCTGGTTAGTTAGTGTGAGGCTGGAATTGAAAGTGGAGCCAAGACTCAAAACCAGGTACTCTAATATGGTGTACAAGTGACCCATGTGGTGATTTTAATCACTGTGTTAACTCCCGCCCCTTGAAATTTTCTGAGTGTAGATTTTAAGTGTTCTCATATACAGAAATGGAACATTTGTCAATCATATCTCAGTACAGCTGGGAAAAATACAATTCAGAAAATACAATTCAGAAACCTGAAGATAACCCTGCCGTTCGACCCAGCCATCCCACTCCTTGGAATTTACCCAAAGGAATTTAAATTGGCAAACAAAAAAGTGGTCTGCAGCCTAATGTTTATTGCAGCTCAATTCACAATAGCTAAGACCTGGAACCAACCTAAATGCCCATCAACGGTAGACTGGATAAAGAAATTATGGGATATGTACTCTTTAGAATACTATACCGCAGTAAGAAACAACGAAATCCAGTCATTTGCAACAAAATGGAGGAATCTGGAACACATCATGCTGAGTGAAATAAGCCAGTCCCAAAGGGACAAATACCATATGTTCTCCCTGATCGGTGACAACTGACTGAACACCAAAAAGGAAACCTGTTGAAGTGAAATGGACACTATGGGAAACGGTGACTTGATCAGCATAGCCCTGACTGCTAATGGACAACTTAATACATTATCCCTCTTAGTAGTTTTTTTGTCTGTTCTACTTAATATGACTGGTTTAATTCTGTAATTAATACACAGTCATTCTTAAGTGTTGAAAATTAACTGAAATGTGATCCCTGTTAAACATAAGAGTGGGAATAAGAGAAGGAAGAGATGTATAATTTGGGACATGCTCAAGCTGACTTGCCCCAAATGGTAGAGTTAGAAACATACCAGGGGATTCCAATTCAATCCCATCAAGGTGGCATGTACCAATGCCATCTCACTATTCCAAGTGATCAATTTCAGTTCACAATTGATCATAATGAAAGGACTAAGAGTCAAAGGGAGCACATAAACAAGTCTAGTACCTGCTAACACTAACCGATAGAATAAATAAAGGGGAGAGTGATCCAACATGGAAAGTGAGATACTCAGCAGACTCATAGAATGGCAGATGTCCTAAATAGCACTCTGGCCTCAGAATCAGCCCTAAAGGCATTCCGATCTGGCTGAAAAGCCCATGAGAGTATTTCAGGCATGGAAAGCCAAGACACTCTGGCAAAAGATCTCTGTGAGTGAGATCCCAGTGGAAAGAACAGGTCTTCAAAGAAGGAGGTACCTTTCTCTGAAGGGAGGAGAGAACCTCCACTTTGACTATGACCTTGTCTAAACAAGATAAGAGTCGGAGAACTCAGAGGGCTTCCATAGCCTTGGAAACTCATGACTGGTGCATAGGGAGATTACTGATGCCATAGACAGGAGTGTCAATTTGTAAAGTCAACAACAGGAGTCACTGTGCACTTACTCCTCATGTAGGATCTCTGTCCTTAATGTGCTGTGCATTGAGATTTAATGTTATAACGAGTACTCAAACAATATATTTCACTTTGTGTTTCTATGGGGGTGCAAACTGTTAAAATCTTTACTTAATGCATACTAAACTGATCTTATGTAAAAAAAAAAAAAAGAAATTATCAATTCCCAACTTGACTCTCACTGGGATTAAACATGACAATAGGTCTGATCTGATTTCATCATCATTTAAAAAAATCATCTATTATTTTTCACTTTATGTTTCTGTGTGGGAGAAAACTGTTGAAATCCTTACTTAATGTATACTAAGCTGATCTTCTGTATATTAAGATAATCGAAAATGAATCTTGATGTGAATGGAAGGGGAGAGGGAGTGGGAAAGGGGAGGGTTGTGGGTGGGAGGGGCGGTATGGGGGGAAGCCATTGTAATCCATAAGTTGTACTTTGGAAATTTATATTCATTAAATAAAAGTTAAAAAAAAGCAAAATACAATTCCCTCCCCACCCCTATAAAAAAGAGAAAAGAAAAAGGATAGCTTGCTCTTTTTACTAATATTTCTTGACTGTTTTCTGTACACTAGACACTCCTCATTTTGTCCTTTACATCTCATGACAACGCCTCACTGCAGGTCCTAATGATCTCCTAATCTCATATGGAGGAACCAAGGCTCAGGGTGGTTAAATGACTTGACTGCAGTCACATAGCTTGTGAGCGCCACGGATGGATTCAAGCTAGGTCTTCCTGCCTACAAACTGCCACCTCTAAATATATTTTTCATTATTTAGGCAAACTCTTTTTCTGCTTCAACTCAACTTTTGGGTGTGAGTGTGAAAAAAGCAGCTCTTTGATTTATTATGTATTGGTTTTCTTCTCCTTGAGAAAAGGGACCCTGCCCTCATTTATATAAAACAGAGAATCTTTGTTGCTACACTAGAAGCCCTTCCTATTTTTTTTATTTATAAAAGGTTTTTCTAGCCATGTGTTTTTGCTAAATATTAATCTAGGTGGCATTTTACAGTCTAAGTAAAAATGAATCACCCTGCCATGATGGGTATTGGAGGAAGCTGGGGTTAGTCTGCATATTCATGCTGATTGAATTTTTCTGTGCTTTTCACATTGGCATTGGGTTTAGAGGACATTGAATGACCTTGGGTGACATTTCTTATTTTAGATTCTGGGTATGGGCAGGATCACAGAGGTACTTCGACTCAATATCTGTATGTCATTATATAAATTAAATGCTACCAAGAAAATAGAGCCCATTTTGCTTTACTCAGAAAGAGCCTATATAGAATTTGTCAAGTGCTTTCTACATAAATAACCCAGATAAGTTAGTCACAAAAGACTTTCAGATACTTAAAAGAATTACTGTGCACCCATACTATGGCAACTATTCCATAAATGTGGTGAAATATACTCACAGATCTAATGCTCTCCAGACCAGTGTCAAAGTCAAAACCCCATTTTGCAAAGGATATAAATCTCTGAATTTGAAATCGCTTTTGAAAATGTTTGGAGTTTTAATTTCATACTTGCCTAATTTTAATGTGGGTCAAGAAAATAGAATGCCAAATGCAACTGGTAGATGGATTAACTGGACAGTGTTTGTAGAAGAGCAAAAAAATAAAGAAGAGTGATAAAATTAACAATGTAAACATTGTATTTTGAACTTATCTATGTAGAAAAAATAATTATTTTAAGCAAGACTGCATTATCTTGTGGTCCAGGGCTATGTTGTTCATTGAAACTCATTTTCTTTATTAATTACTCATCTTCACTTCATCTTTGCTTTACTTGTCATTGCTTTTTTTTTTTCTTGTCAAGATCACACAGACTTTAACAGCACCCTCCTTTCTTCTTCAAGGTTCATTGTCTTTTGTTTTAGCAGAGGAATTACTGGCAAAGATTGCCTTCATTTGTGGTTCATCCTTTCTGTTCCTTAAATTACATTCTCCTTTCTCTGTCCTATAGAAATCTCCTAAGAGTTTGAAGCTAATTTATAGTGATACTTTCACTGCCTCCAATTATTAAAGAGTGATAGGTGATGATGATGAGTATACTCTACAACACAGCAAGGCTGTTGAAGTCAGTGCCCTCTTATTTCCTGTTTATCTTCAATTTAATAAAGTTGATTGACTTATGAAATTTGCTTGGTAGGAAAAGTGTTTTCCAAGTAAATTAATTGCTCAATTATTTTACTATAATTTGCCTACTCAATTCTTGCTGTGGATTTCAAGGTGATCCTGCTTTTAGTAACAGATGGTTGATCAGCGATTATATATATTTATGCTTACAACATAGTACTGACACTTTTAGAATATGGTAACTCTCAAATTGAGAATTAAGGTAAGAATTACCAAGCTCTCCTCATATGTGGAAAATGCAGGGAAACTATTGATTTCATGAGAAAGTAGAGCTGCACATTACTGCTCTGCTTTCTACTAGAGGAGAGACATTTTCCCTACCGGAGTGCGCATCTACAGTGGGACTACGGGGACAAATCTCATTTCCACTGCACAGGTACCATGGCTGTTTATTAAGGTCAGCCCTGGTAGTGGTCGAACATGGGTGTCACATGCTCTGCCTCGCTCCTTAAATCCTTCCCCAGATCGAATTTCAGGCTATGATCTGGAAATATTGATAACATCAGCTACAGAAGGACTGTATTAAGATTCTTGCCATGGCTGTGTTGGCCTTCTGTATACCCTAGGCTCCCAAGAATGAGAACTAAGTTCAGAAGAGTGATTCTTTGTACTTTGATGCCCCAATAGCTGCCTCTATTTCTAGATTTCAAATCCTACAATTCCTATACTTCCAAAGAACAAATTTTTCCTAATGAGTAAACTAACTATGTTCCCAAGTAATTTTGGGTCCTGCTTCCTGGGGCTATTTATTTATTTATTGACAGACAGAGTTAGACAGTGAGAGAGAGACAGAGAGAAAGGTCTTCCTTTCTCCGTTGGTTCACCCCACAAATGGCGCTGCAGCTGGCGTGCTGTGCCAATCCGAAACCAGGAGCCAGGTGCTTCCTCTTAGTCTCCCATGTGGGTACAGGGCCGAAGGACCTGGGCCATCCTCTACTGCACTCCCGGGCCACAGCAGAGAGCTGGACTGGAAGAGGAGCAACCGGGACAGAACTGGCGCCCCAACTGGGACTAGAACCCGGTGTGCCGGCGCCGCAGGCAGAGAATTAGCCTAGTGAGCCATGGCGCCAGCCTCCTGGGGCTGTTTAATTGCTGTCATGAAACCTGTAAACCAGGTCCATGTTTCTCCTTCTGTGGGGACAATTTATCTCCCAAAAGCAGTTGCTGGGGCTTGTTTTCTGATACAGTTGGTCCAGCTGTGACCTGTGACGCTAGCATCCCATATGGGCGTTGGTTCAAGTTCATGGCTGTTCCACTTCTGATCCAGCTCCCTATGAATGCACCTGGGAAAGCCCTGGAAGATGGCCCTGGTGCTTAGGCCTCTGCCACCAATGTGGGAGACCTGGAAGAACCTCCTGGCTCCATGCTATGGCTTGTCCCAGGCCCGGTCATTGTGGCCATTTGGGGAGTAAACTGCAGATGGAAGATTCTCATTCTCTCTCTCCACCTCCTCCCCACCGCCATCTCTCCTGTCTCTGCCTTACAACCAGTACTACTAATTGTCCCATGTATCTTCATTTTGCCCACCATTTATACCTAATCCCTAATGTGGGGTTCTATTATGTATGGTTGGCTCCTCCCTCTGTATGGACAGATGTTACCTTGTTTATTATTTTGTGGTACCCCTGATGGTTTTCTTCCTTTCCTCCTCAAATACTAGACATCTCCCTGTGTTCTTGGTGCTGCTTCTCTTATAAAAGATTTCCCTATAAAGCATTTGGTGATAAGACAGCTTAGGGGAACTCTGTCAAGACCACATTTGTTGTTGTGTGTTATGTTTTATTAGCTAATCAATGTGCTTACTCAATATGAGGTCTCCATTATTTCTCTTTTTGGTCCAAGCAGTAGCCATCAATTTTCTGAAAAGATTAATTTTGGAAGACAAGAGGAGCTAACTCAGTTTGGTTGACAGTGGCTGAAAAGACGGTATGAAGGTAACTCAAAAAGCTTGTGAAAATGGAATTTACAGTTACGTTTATTTTGGTGGCAAAATTTATAAAATCTATGCATAGGAAGGTGCTTTAAAAAGTTCATGGAAATGCAAATTATGCCAAAAATATGCATGGAATTCAACATTTTTTGTACCAATATAAGCTTCTCTATCAACTCTGTTTCTCTAAAAACTTTTAAAGTGCCTTTGTATAATTACTTGTTTTTTTTTTTTTTTTTGACAGGCAGAGTGGGCAGAGTGGACAGTGAGAGAGAGAGACAGAGAGAAAGGTCTTCCTTTTGCCGTTGGTTCACCCTCCAATGGCCGCCGCGGCTGGCGCGCTGCGGCCGGCGCACCGCGCTGATCCGAAGGCAGGAGCCAGGTACTTATCCTGGTCTCCCATGGGGTGCAGGGCCCAAGCACTTGGGCCATCCTCCACTGCACTCCCTGGCCACAGCAGAGAGCTGGCCTGGAAGAGTGGCAACCGGGACAGAATCCGGTGCCCTGACCAGGACTAGAACCCGGTGTGCCGGCGCCGCAAGGCGGAGGATTAGCCTAGTGAGCCGCGGCGCTGGCCTATAATTACTTCTAATAACAGAATTTGAAATTCAGTACTAAAAATAGTTTACTTCACTTAACATGTAAAAAAAAAAGATAGTGATTTGCTGGGAGAATGATGTTTACTAGTCATTTCTACTACCTAATCACCAAGACAGATACACATACACACCTTGTTACAGATAAGAAGTTCTGTTATGGTAAATCCTTGAGTGCTTTTTTGGCTACTAAGATGTTGGTACATGGTTAATAGTGTGGATACAGAGAATAGTGATCTAGTTTCAGAAATTAGGTTTGACACCTCCCTCTGCTACTTATTAATAGTGCAATGTTGGGCAAATCATGAAGTGTTCCTAAGCTACAATTTTTCCATCTGAAATAGGGGCCACATGTATTTTACCTGTATTGTAAGAATATCTTTCCTTTTACATGAAACTTTCCTTTCTTGCAACTTAAGGCATTCATGATTTTTTTTGAGATATTTGACTGCTAAAATGATGCACATTCAATGTTTGCAAATTGCCATTACTTGGGCCTGGTGAAGGCATGGCATCCCTTAATTAGCTGAAAAGTAGGTTGATTTGCCTTGGAGGTTATGAAACATTATCTATAAGGGCCTGAGGGTTTTGCCTAATTACTAACGTCAGTAATGGGTATTATAGGTTTAACAAATGTCCAAGGTTTGTAAAGTTCCTGGCATCACTTTGAGGTCTTTAAGACAAGTTTTAAATCCACATTGCCTTCTTTCTAACATCATTGCTCCTGTCCTGGGATGCAACGCCTTTTCCAGTAGCCCATTCTCCAGCTTGATCCCACCCATAACTTTTCATAAAGTTACTCCCATTCAACTGACATTCTCAAGATTTAATATACTGGTGAAAGATAAAAATTATGAACAACACAGCCTTTGACATCAAGGGGCTCAGAGTACAGTGGAAATGACTGACAGATTAACTATAAAAAGTCAGTGTGGCAAGTTCTAAGGAGAGGGATGTATATAAGATTTTATTTATTCCAGGGAAGATGACAACTAACATAGATATAATAAAGCACAGGGTATAGTGGAACAATAGGTGACACTGGAAGGGAGTCTTAGGAAATGAATAACTCTTATTGAGGGCGGAAGAAAGAGGGCATTCTGTATTTTGAGAAAAGTATTTCCAAGGGGACGGGGGCAACAGAGCACATCTGCTGGGGAAGCAGTACTTGGCAGAATAACTAGCACGGATTTGTGTAGGAATCCGAGGCAAAATGGTAGCCATTCTACAGGGCTTAACTTTTATCCTAAAGGTGATAAAGAAACAATGATTTTGTGTAGGGTAGAAGTGCAATTGAATCTGTGTTGTACAAAGAATAGGCTCTCTCGTAACAGTGTGAAAGATGGTAGTTTGCTAGTGGAGGGAGTTTGTTGATGTCAGCAAAACCATTTGGAGCTACTGCATTAGTGCTGGTAACAGATTTCACAAGCCCAAAGCAAAAAAGTACTGAAAATAGTAGGTTTTCAATAAAACTTCATATTGATTAAATTGCTTCTCACCACCCCCCACCCCGCCCCCAGAGATGCACTGATCCTGAGTGAGGGGATGGGGTTTAGGTTTATTCCACACTTCCACACTTTAATATAAATATATGAATCTAAGAAGAGAGCACGTAAGGATACTGCCACGGCGTTCAGTGCTTTAATAAAGAGGACACTAATCAGTACTGCAGCAAGGTCCACTAGAATGGATACTACAGAATGTGTGTGTGCATGTTTGCAAGTGTGTGTGTTCACACAGATACAAGCAACATGGGGATGGAGGGAGGAGTAGGCAATTGAATTACCTTACTGAGGGAGAATGGAGCTGAGGCAAGTTTATATTAATTATCAAAGTTGATAAAGTAAGAAGGATGACATCAATAGGGCTGACTCATAGTTAAATGAAGGTTTTCATCCATATGACATCTATTGATATCAAATACTGTGCATACAAATGAAGCCAAGTAATGCGCTAACAATATAATTATAATGATTTTAGCTGTGTGAAAGGTATGCACAGTTTCAACCTAACGATGTAAAAATCTACAAGGCATGACACTGCTTGAAACAATCACAGGTGGAATAGCTTGGGTAGCCATTGCACAGGTGGAGGAATATCTAACATTCATTTGTCTTTTCCCAGAAGAATTTATAATTTCTTTGGGCTTAGAGTTGGACTGCTGATAAAGTAGATTTTAAAGAGTTGAAAATTTAGAAAAGAGAGGGCAGAAGGTTGAGAGGTATTCATGTGATTTATAAATGGAGACAAAAGGTAGAGTAGAAATTACAATTTTTGCAAGTTTTAGTACATGATCTAAATAGAGTGGATTTCCATGAACCAGAAGAGGGAAAAAATCAATAGAACAAGAATGTGAAATGTGAGTCAATGCTTACCTTAGCATATGCTGCCTCTGTTACCATGACCCTCTCCTTTTGAATTAGACCAAGAGACAGGGAGTCATCAAAGAACACTGATTTCTCATAGGAAGAAGCTCTGAGGATTAGGAACTACTTACTACTTCATACCCATAGATGGCTGTATATAAGAATTCAATATCCCAAGGCTTTGAAAATGAAGGGAAATTTTAATATCAGCCTAAGGGATCTTTCAGTTAAATTTTGAATTTGAGAATATGCAGAATTCAGTATGCATGGATACAATAAAAGCATGTGTCACTGCATTTTGTATATAATGAAGCAAAAAAAGGAACGATGTTTCCATGGGAGGAAGTCTTCCAATTTAATATTTCATCAAAAATATATTACATTTGCCTGTAGTGCTCATGCATTTATCTTGAAGCCTTGTATTATAGAGTTTTTTTTTTCTACTCCCTTCTAAAGCATGAGGTTCACTGTAAAGGTTCTAAGGAGCTGAACATTAGCCCTGGAACATTTTCATTGCCAAGGCAAGAATTTCATTCTTTTAAACCCTTGTAACGTATGTAACTAGAACATAATATCTTGAAACTCCTCATTATTACATAAATAATCTCTCTATTAGAAGAGGAACTTTGGGTTCTTCTGAAATTACACAATGACTATTTTAAGAACAGTTGGAGAGATTGCTCCTGGAGTGCCTGACAGTTTTCTTCAGAACTACTCTTTTTTAGAGAAAGTAGTAATTGTTAAACCTTCCTGTATGAAGCATGCAATTTTTCAAATGTGCCCTGTATAGGTGTATTTTAAGAAAGATTTCAATTTGGTTGCATAATTTCAGCCTTTGCTAAGTTCATGGTGATGATATAACATTGCAAAATAACTTGGTATGCCATTTGTTCTCTTACTGCTAAAATTTTATCACAACCTGTTAGTTTGCTAGAGATTATAGCTGCTAAAATGCTCTCCTGATTAATGTGCTAATTAATTAATGCAGTTGCTAAATTGTAATGCTGATTAAAATACACCACACAGAGAACATTGAAAAAAATTCTCCAAATTAGTTAATCATTCTAGGGGCATATTTCCTTAGGAAAAAAAATTCAAATATTGGGTAGAGTAGATCTGTTGTCTGCTTACTGGAATAACTTAAAGATCCCCTTAAATTGGCCTCCGTGTCAGAACCGAAAGAGAAAACACAATGAAGAGTTAGCATATTTTTTTTTCTGTTTTTATCTAGCAAGTTATTTTTCTCTAGGAAAGACCAGAGTGTCTCAGAGACAAAATTTTACTATAACATGGATTTCATAGTACACACAATATGTGTTGAGTTAAACTCTAATTTCAGACTTAGCTTGATTGGCTCTATGTCATTTTGGAGCAATAAGCATTCTTCCAGGGGAAACAATTTTGATGTCCCTCTCAAAGACACTGAGGCTTAGAGCTAAGTTGCTACCTAATGAAACAGGACTTAATAAGCATTCAGCATGCAGAAGACATTGTAGTAGGTAAAAACCATACATATTATACTCTCTTGAAAAACCTCATCTTATAATTTTGGGAATAAGGTGTGTAGCTTAAAGGAGTTTGCCCTTACCAGGTAAAAAAAAAATTAATAAATGTCAGGTCATTAAAAACTACAGAAATACAGAAGAAAAATAACTTGCAATTGTAGTGATATCTCCCTTTATTGAAGTAGAAACTAAGATAAATCTTCAAGGATGCAAAGATTTGGGTTAACAGTTTGCTAGTTGTTCAGCATGGAGAAATCATAGAAACAGATGTGCAAGGAACCAAGAGGGAACAGGTCTGAAAATGACTGAAATATAGGAAGGTGAATAAAGCTGAGGTTAAACTGAGACCCAAGAAGGATTCTGAATGAAGCCAATTGCTTACCTGTTAAAATGGGACAATGTAGGGCAGGCCTTGAATGCCAGGCACAAAACTTACCAGTGAGTCACTATTTGTGGGAGAAGGGGAGTGGTTTGTTCTGAGAGTATTCATTTGCCTACAGCAAGAAGACTAAGTTGAATGCAGGAAACACTGGAGAAGACACATAAGCAAGCTTTCCCACAAACCCAGGTATGTTATTTGTTACTTGGGAAACAGCCAATTCAAAAATTCAAAGTGTGTAGATAGAGAAAGCATCCCATCAATAGACTAAGAGAAGCCTGTAATCAAATGAAAACACAGGCTATGTAGACCTTCTTTCTTTCTTTTGTAGTCAGTGGACACTCCTAGCTCTTGCCTGCTCTTGAGAAATTGTGTGAGAATTCTACAAAGAATTTCTGCAGAGGTGGCCTCTCGAATCATAGATGGTGACAGTGCTCATCTAGTCCCAGTGTTATAGGCTGAATTGTGTCCCCCCAAACTATGTGAAATCCTAACCTCTGATACCTTTGGATGTGGCCTCTTTGGAAACAGAGTCTTTGCAAAAGAGATAAAATACAGCTGTGAGGTCATTAGGATTGGTGCTAATCCACTAGGACTGGTGTCCTGCTAAGGAGAAGATAAGACATATGGAGTAAAGACACAAGGGAGATGGTGTGATGATGGAACAGGAGATTGTAGTCTAGAAGTTAAGGGAAGTCAGAGATTGTTGCCAAGGATCTGAGGCTGGGAGAGGCAAACAAGAGTTCTTTACTACAGGTCAGAGGGAGGATGTCCCTGTGAATACCTTGGTTCAGGTTTCCAGACTCTGGAACTGGGGGACAATAAATTCCAAGTCACCCTTGTTTTGCAGTACTTTGTTTCAGCAACCTGGGAAACGGATACTCTGGTAATCATTCTTGCAGTGACTTTTGGTTGAACTCTTAGTAGGTGCCAAGGACTATGATGAGCCAATTGTACACATTTCCTCACTCATATCCTATAGTACCATTATCTGGTAGGTATCACTGCCCTTTTCATATCAAGGATAGAGAGATACAGAGAAATTTAAAGACTGCGTGAAGTCACAAGTCCATCTTATTTCCGTGTTAGTGCCCTGTAGCCTCATAAGGCAGGAGTAAGGCAATCTCGTGGCCTCCCCTTAGATCTGAAGTTTGTGCCACAGTGCTGGCCCCAAGGGTGATTTTTTTCTTGTCAGCTTCATGGTTTCTACCATGGAGTGGAGGAACTGATACCTCATCATTTCCAAATGGGAATTTAATTTGCATATATGTATTTATGTCATCTGAGGAAGCACCAAAGTGATTTTAAAAATTAATTCAATAATCATATATATAGTGCTTTAAGTCAAGGGGTACCCTGCTAGGAGTAAAGATACTACCAGCACGAGTGTGACAGTTTATTTCTCAGATGCTAGTGTTCTATTTGGCGGCATATGGTCGTATGCTAGTAGTCTGACACTTAGACTGAATTTGTTATCTTTCTGAACCCCAGTTCCTTATGATAAGGTTTAGTCCCCAAAAATAGAGAACAATATCTTGAAATAAATGCTTTTTACTCATGGCTGGGGTCTCTGGACAATGTATGTGGCCATTTCCCACTCATAAGAGGCATTTAAGAAATCTTGTTCTTTAAGTGCATGCGGATTGGCAGTTGGAATACAGGGCTGAGATAAAGCAACTCCTCTCACAATAATTCCCTCAAGGTTTCACTTTCGTGGTGTGAAAACCTTAAAAACGGCTTCCTGAGAAGGAAGTCAGCCATGCTTCCCTGGGTCTTTCAGATTCGGCTCCATTGATGCAGCTCCACGAATTGCATAGCGCAGCGTATTGACCTCATGACCTGAACCCATGCTCCCTTGTCCCCTACTGGGGATTCAGCTTGAGAAGGATGAAGGAAGGACTAGTGGGAAGGCGGAGAAAGGGCATGTTGAACGAACATTTCAAGGGACCAGTCAATACAACATAATGTACTAATAGCTTCTCATATGGGTAGAGATATATATAGATACACAGTAACACTGATGAATATTAAGAACTAAAGAATTTGCCTGGGAGTGTTGGCTTAGTTTTAATGGAAGGTACATGAATTGGATCTAAGGGTGTTGAGAAGGCGCCACAGAAGAGGGAGAGGAAAATTCCTCCTGATTTAATATATACACACCTAGAGCTTCAGTAAAGCAATATGAGCATGTGGAGAGAGGCTGTGGGAATGTGCCAGTCTTGGCCTGGGCAGCTGTTTAGAAGTCACACTTACACTTGTAGAGAAGAGTATTTTACTTCTGACTTAAATTGCTGGTACATGGTGATAAGATGAAGCAGACTGACCTTACATAGGGGTTATCAGATATTTTAATTTTATGCAAAAAAATCAACCACTATTGCTTGCACAGAAATCCCCTCCCACTCTTGATTGTATCATTGTGTTGAGGTAATTATTACACTCAAGGATAGAGGACAAAGTGGGAGGGGATTTCTATGAGGCCAGTGAGGAAGAGATTCAGGGTTTTCCTGTAGACAGTTGAAGCCATCAGAGGAGTTGATTTCATTTTTATATTTTTTGCTTATTGATTTTCCCCATTATAAATAAATGCATATATTTATTGTCAAGAAATGAAAAAGAGTAAAATATAAGGGAGACTTCTGACTATTCACTTCTGACTATTCATAATCCTATCCATATAATAGCTTCTTCTGTCTAGCATTTTTTTCATGCATGTGTGCTTATGATGCAAATGCATCATAAGCTCATAAGTGAAAGGCTTATTTTCACTTAACTCTCTATCATGAAAATTTCCTCACATAAAAAATTATTAAAAGCCCTTATTTATTAAGGTTTCTGAATACCCTTATTTGATGCCTTAAAACTTGTATAATATCATAATATGCAATGCAAGGTGAGAAGCCCTTGGATTGAATTCAATTTAGATACCCTGTAATAAAACCTAAAGTGTAAAGTACAATCATTGCCCTCCACAAGTGTCAGTCTAAACGACTCTGGTAGAGAACTTGATCACTAACTCAGATTTTCTTTGGAGAGCCATCTCAATTTCTATTGTTGCCTGTGCCATACTATTTTCCTAAGTTAGAATTAGGCTTGGCCTATCAAATGGGTAACACTTAATGCATTGAAGGCTTTTTAAAATGTATTTCTTGACTATTTGGAAGAAAAATATATTGAGGAAAAGCAAAGGACCCACTGTAAAAATGGGCTTATGATAAATTATTTTCTTTGACTTTGGTGCATATTAATACTGGTGCAGAGTAATATGTCTGAATATATTTCAGAAGCAGGACATCCAAATTAAACAAGATGCTCTCATCATTGTCTAAACTTAAAAAAAATGGGCTTACATGTAGCCCTACATGTTGAATTTTGATCCATATCTTTATGTTTTTCTTTTTAGCTCATGAATCAGTTGCTCACTCTGCCTGTTCTGCACCTGGTCCAGATCTGAATGCACTAAGGATGTGAATATAGAAGAGGACATATAGGCATGACTCAGCCTGCTTTGATAAATGGGGGCTTTGGTGCTGCAGTGGCTCAGAGAGAATCACTGAATTACAAGGGAATAGCTGGAGAGGGGGACATTGCTGCTTACATATTTGTTCATGGCTCTGCCCAAGTCCACAGCTGAACTTTGGGCTGGAAAGTTCTCTAAACATGATTTATCAATAGCCACTAAGTCTCCATGGGGCCTGCACTATATCAACTAGTACTTTCTGCTACTAAAAAGCACCACTTTCTAGGGCACCCATTATGTTCACTTCAAAATTTCAAAAGAAGTATTTTCAAAGCCAGTAGATAATATATTCTTGATTTTAAAGGCAGCCTCATTCACATTATACCACATCATCATACAAGTTTGAATTTTCTTCCTTCTGACTTTCTCTGATATGAATTCTGTTACAGATTTATTTTAATGAAAAGTCACTTTCTCAGGGTTATGAAATCTCATCATATCAGAAAGTCATTACTAGGCAAGGTCAGGGCTCCATGTAAGAAAGAAGAGGTCTATAGCTAAGATTCTGCCAGCTACATGATCGAATAATTTGTTGGAATATTATCTTCCTGACTTCCATTAATTGTTAGGGAAAAAATGCTGCTCTCTTGGGTAGGGTCAGGATGAAGCTGTTTAGTTAACAAGTTTGAACTCTAATAGTTTGAATTCATTTTAGTAAGTGTTCCAATATTAATTGAAAGAATACATTTTAGAAAATCAAATCTCCTAGTGGCTATTAATTTCATTATAAGAACGCAAATTTTTACAACCTTGGATTTGTATAAGCTTTCTTTTACTTCAAAGTACTTTTCTCCTAAGCTCATTCTAGAAAGCCTATGAAATAAATAGGTAAAGGAAAAAGCTTTTTCCCCCATTGGACAAGAAAAGAAGCTGAGAAATCTTTCCATTGACTTTTTCTGGTAAAAGAACCTAGTTCTTCAGTGGTTGAATTTACATTATGGTTTGAATTCTAATAATTAGAGTTTTTAGAAAAAGGTCAAAGTCAAAATAACATTGGGATTGATTTCACCCTCTTTGTCCCTGAGAATCTTAACAAGAATCTGTGGGAATCAAAGGGAGAAGTTCGCTCCCAGGTATCAGTTCTTTTCCATCAAGGCAGTCCTTGCACCAAAGAGGATCTGTTCTCAGTAGAGTGATACATGATGAAGGAGGCATGGATTTCCTTTGCGTACCTATTCTATCAGTCAGAATAGACTAGGATACATTGCCGCATAAATTGCTCCAAATTCAGACCTTCACTGTAACTAGTGTTCCCTGTCCTTGTCTGGTTGACTCTGAATCGGTTTCCTTTTTTCTTCATTCTGCCATCCACACCGGTGAAACAGCCTCTATCTGAATTTTTGCTGGTCTCACGCAGAGGGGAAACAAATAGGGTAACTCAGAGTCTACTTCACAGAGTCTAGTCGCAGGTGGCTGAATTCATTCTGCTCACACTTGGATAGTGAGAAGACGTCACATGGCCAAGCTGATGGCACTGATGTATTCTGCTGCTGCTGGGAGAGAAAGCTAGTAACTGCAAGCACCAAAACTGACTGTAATTCTCTTGAATGAGAACATGTGATGACTATCAAGAACAGCATTTCACTTGTGCTTTCAGACCTGATGAACAGTTTATCATAGCCCAATACTTCTGGTGAGAACCACTAACCTGCTAAATTAAAAATCTTGTAACAATGTGCACAGGGCCTCTGGAGCATCCAGGCACAGGTGGGCCTAGACCCTGGGAAGAACATAGAGAAGCTCACTGAGTTGGGCCCACAGTCTGTTCATTGCTTTCTTCCCGAGGGCTTTGGCTCATTCAGAGCAACACACAGAGGGAGGCTCAGTATCCAAGGGCAGTTCAGTTGACGAAGCTGAAAGGCCAGTAGAGCCACAACAATTTCATGGAGTTGAAGAACCAAAAACTGGAACTTGAGAGTGCTAAAGCTGCCAAGACTTGAAGCCCCAAAGTCATGGATAGAAGGGAACCCATAATATACAAACGCCCCATCCCACTCCACTGGGCATTTGCAGAATCATAAACTGCACAGAGCAAGAGGAATGTAAACACCAGAATGTGAAGCAAAACTTGAGTGTTCGATACAAACGTGGACGTTAAAAGAAAATTATATAGTGTCTTTAAAGTGTAGAGAAAAAAATAGCTGCTAGTGCAGATTTCTGAATTAAATAAAAATATTCATAAAGGCATTTTCAGAGAAGCAAAATTGAAGTAATTTATTGCCAGAGTAGATCTGAATAAAAATAATTGTGAAAGAAATCTCTTCAGGCAGAAGAAAAATGTAAAATAAGGGGAAAGTAGGAAGAAAAATGGAAAAGATAGACATGTGGGTGATTCTAAGTGAAAATTGACAGGAAAATACTATAATTTCTCATGATATTTAATTGAATGTTGGTGTAAAATTATAGCAGTAACACACAGGTTTGGAAACAAGAAAATCATGTTCAGGTGCTCTAAGAATCTACTATATCTAGGAAATGATAAAATTCTAATTCATATTTGATTCCAATTAAGTAAGAATAGTTGTTGTGACTTCTAATGTTGTCATTACAAGTAAAAAAATGTTTGAGCTACTATGCTTTACTGTAAGAAGCACATTTTTTCAAAACGAGGTACAAAATGTGGGAAAAAGTGTAAATAAATAGCAAGACAGTTGGTTCAAACCTAAAGGTAAAAGTAATTACACTAAATGTAAATAAATTATTTTGCTAGAAGAAAATGTTGTTAGACTTGGGGAAAACAGAACATCTATATGCTTTTTTAAAAGTTTTATTTAGTAAATATAAATTTCCAAAGTACAGTTTATGGATTACAATGGCTCCCCCCCCCCATAACTTCCCTCCCACTCGCACCCCTCCCATCTCCTGCTCCTTCTCCCATTCCATTCACATCAAGATTCATTTTCAATTATCTTTATATACAGAAGATCAATTTAGTATATATTAAGTAAAGATTTCATCAGTTTGCACCCACACAGAACATAAAGTGTAAAGTACTGTTTGAGTACTAGTTATAGCATCACATTGGATAACACATTAAGGACAGATCCCACATGTGAAGTAAGTACACAGACTCCTGTTGTTGACTTAACAATTTGACACTCTTGTTTATGGCGTCAGTAATCTCCCTAGGCTCTAGTCATGAGTTGCCAAGGCTATGGAAACCTTTTGAGTTCGCCAACTCTGATCTTATTCAGACAAGGTCATAGTCAAAGTGGAAGTTCTCTCCTCCCTTCAGAGAAAGGTACCTCCTTCTTTGATGACCTGTTCTTTCCACTGGGATCTCACTCGCAGAGATCTTCCATTTAGGTTTTTTTTTTTTTTTTTGCCGGAGTGTCTTGGCTTTCCATGCTTAAAATACTCTCATGGGCTCTTCAGCCATATCCGACTGCCTTAAGGGCTGATTCTGAGGCCAGAGTGCTGTTTAGGACATCTGCCATTCTATGACTCTGCTGTGTATCTCACTTCCCATGTTGGATCGTTCTCTCCCTTTTTGATTCTATCAGTTAGTATTAGCAGACCTAGTCTTGTTTATCTGATCCCTTTGACTCTTAGACCTGTCAGTGTGATCGGTAGTGAACTGAAATTGATCACTTGGACTAGTGAGATGGCATTGGTACATGCCACCTTGATGGGATTGTATTGGAATCCCCTGGCATGTTTCTAACTCTACCATTTGGGGCAAGTCCGATTGAGCATGTCCCAAATTGTACATCTCCTCCCTCTCTTATTCCCACTCTTATATTTAACAGGGATCACTTTTCAGTTAAATTTAAACACCTAACAAGAATTGTGTGTTAACTACAGAGTTCAACCAATAGTACTAGAACAAAACAAAGAGAAAATACTAAAATGGATAAAGTATTACATTGTACATCAACAGTCAGGACAAGGGCTGATCAAGTCACTGTTTCTCATAGTGTCCATTTCACTTCAACAGGTTTCCTCTTTGGTGCTAGGTTATATGCTGTTCACAAGACATATATCTAAAATTAAAGGGCACATATGTTAAAATGTTACAAAAAGTTACAACATGGAAACAACTAACCCAAAAAATGCTGTGAAAACTAAATTTGCATCAGATTTTTGCTGGGTTATTTATAAAGTTTCAATACATTTCAAACTACTAATATCACAAAGACTATCTCCTTTGGTTGTATTAAAAGTACAGTGATGAATCAACTAGAAAATAACTAGAACTTTCCCAACTTTTTTTTTTCTTTCTTTTTTTTTTGACAGGCAGAGTGGACAGTGAGAGAGAGAGACAGAGAGAAAGGTCTTCCTTTGCCGTTGGTTCACCCTCCAATGGCCGCCGCGGCCAGCGCGCTGCGGCCGGCGCACCGCGCTGATCCGATGGCAGGAGCCAGGAGCCAGGTGCTTTTCCTGGTCTCCCATGGGGTGCAGGGCCCATGCACTTGGGCCATCCTCCACTGCACTCCTTGGCCACAGCAGAGGGCTGGCCTGGAAGAGGGGCAACCGGGACAGAATCCGGCGCCCCGACCGGGACTAGAACCCGGTGTGCTGGCGCCGCTAGGCGGAGGATTAGCCTAGTAAGCCGCGGCGCCGGCCCAACTTTTTAAAAAGACTCAAACTATGGATTGAAAACAACTACAACAACCACAAGATAGTGTGGAAATATTTTAATTAACATAAAAAGCTGCACAAGCTTTGGAATTCATTAACATAAAAATGCACATGCAAACTTTGGGATGCATAAGTATTGAAATATATGCCTTATATTGATATCATAAAGAAAGAGCTATACAGTATGTTCATTTCATTACAAAATTAACACTACAATGCAGGGAGGAAAGTATAAGTTTCTTGAGAAATACATAATTTCAAATAAGTTGGATAGAATTGATAGACACAGTAAGATTTCAGTTAGTTCTAAAATAAAAGCAACAGGACATGTAGAAGAAAATCTAAAAGCATATTCTTATAACCTTAATAGCATCCAAATGACTGATAATTTGAATAACATTAATTTTATAAAAGTATTTTTTTTTTAGTTTTTTTCATGCATTTTTTTTATCTTTTAGTTAATGAATATAAATTTCCAAAGTACAACTCATGGGTTACAATGGCTTCCCCCCCCATACCGTCCCTCCCACCCACAACCCTCCCCTTTCCCACTCCCTCTCCCCTTCCATTCACATCAAGATTCATTTTCGATTATCTTAATATACAGAAGATCAGCTTAGTATACCTTAAGTAAGGATTTCAACAGTTTTCTCCCACACAGAAACATAAAGTGAAAAATAATAGATGATTTTTTTTAAATGATGATGAAATCAGATCAGACCTATTGTCATGTTTAATCCCAGTGAGAGTCAAGTTGGGAACTGATAATTTCTTTTTTTTTTTTTTTTTTTTTTTTTACAGATCAGTTTAGTGTACATTAAGTAAAGATTCCAATCGTTTGCACCCCCATAGAAACACAAAGTGAAATATACTGTTTGAGTACTCATTATAGCATTAAGCCTCAATGTACAGCACATTAAGGACAGAGATCCTACATGAGGAGTAAGTGCACAGTGACTCCTGTTGTTGACTTTACAAATTGACACTCCTGTCTATGGCATCAGTAATCTCCCTATGCACCAGTCATGAGTTTCCAAGGCTATGGAAGCCCCTTGAGTTCTCCGACTCTTATCTTGTTTAGACAAGGTCATAGTCAAAGTGGAGGTTCTCTCCTCCCTTCAGAGAAAGGTACCTCCCTCTTTGAAGACCTGTTCTTTCCACTGGGATCTCACTCACAGAGATCTTTTTGCCAGAGTGTCTTGGCTTTCCATGCCTGAAATACTCTCATGGGCTTTTCAGCCAGATCCGAGTGCCTTTAGGGCTGATTCTGAGGCCAGAGTGCTATTTAGGACATCCGCCATTCTATGAGTCTGCTGAGTATCTTACTTCCCATGTTGGATCACTCTCCCCTTTATTTATTCTATCGGTTAGTGTTAGCAGATACTAGACTTGTTTATGTGCTCCCTTTGACTCTTAGTCCTTTCATTATGATCAATTGTGAACTGAAATTGATCACTTGGAATAGTGAGATGGCATTGGCACATGCCACCTTGATGGGATTGAATTGGAATCCCCTGGTATGTTTCTAACTCTACCATTTGGGGCAAGTCAGCTTGAGCATGTCCCAAATTATACATCTCTTCCCTCTCTTATTCCCACTCTTATGTTTAACAGGGATCACATTTCAGTTAATTTTCAACACTTAAGAATAACTGTGTGATAATTACAGAATTAAACCAGTCATATTAAGTAGAACAGACAAAAAAAAAATACTATGAGGGATAATGTATTAAGTTGTCCATTAGCAGTCAGGGCTATGCTGATCAAGTCACCGTTTCCCATAGTGTCCATTTCACTTCAACAGGTTTCCTTTTTGGTGTTCAGTCAGTTGTCACCGATCAGGGAGAACATATGGTATTTGTCCCTTTGGGACTGGCTTACTTCACTCAGCATGATGTGTTCCAGATTCCTCCATTTTGTTGCAAATGACTGGATTTCGTTGTTTCTTACTGCGGTATAGTATTCTAAAGAATACATATCCCATAATTTCTTTATCCAGTCTACCGTTGATGGGCATTTAGGTTGGTTCCAGGTCTTGGCTATTGTGAATTGTGCTGCAATAAACATTAGGGTGCAGACCGCTTTTTTTGTTTATCAATTTAAACTCCTTTGGGTAAATTCCAAGGAGTGGGATGGCTAGGTCGAACGGTAGGGTTATCTTCAGGTTTCTGAGGAATCTCCAGACTGACTTCCATAGTGGCTTGACCAGTTTGCATTCCCACCAACAGTGGGTTAGTGTCCCTTTTTCCCCACATCCTCGCCAGCATCTGTTGTTGGTAGATTTCTGTATGTGAGCCATTCTAACCGGGGTGAGGTGAAACCTCATTGTGCTTTTGATTTGCATTTCCCTGATTACTAGTGACCTTGAAATTATTAGGTATTTAGGACTAAAAAGGCAAGCCACAGAGTTGGAATATATATTTTCAAATATATTCTGCATAGTATATAGAATTCTTACAAATAAGCAAGAAAAAGGAAGATAACTAAGTAGAAAAACAAACAAAACACTTGAACAAACATCTCATAACGGCAGACAATATCCAAATAGTCATAAACATATGAAGTACATGAAAAGATAAGATACTTCAATCTAAGAAATTAAGGAAATTTAAATTGAAGTATTATTATACTGCATACCTGCCAGAGTGGTTGAAACTTAAAAGGTTGACGACACTGATTTTTTTTTTAAGATTTTATTTAATTATTTGAGAGGTATTTATAGACAGTGAGAGGGAGAGACAGAAAGAGAGGTCTTCCGTCTGCTGGTTCACTCCCCAAATGGCCACAATGGCCAGAGCTATGCCAATCCAAAGCCAGGAGCCAAGTGCTTTTTCCCAGTCTCCCATGCAGGTGCAGTGCAGGGGCCCAGGCACCTGGGCCATCTTGTACTGCTTTCCCAGGCCATAGCAGAGAGTGGGATTGGAAGAGGAGTAGCTGGGACTGGAACTGGCACCCATATGGCATGCCGGCGCCGCAGGTGGAGGATTAGCCTGCTGCACCACAGCACCGGCCCCAGACAACACTGATTTTGATGAGAATGTAGAGCGATGGAAACTCTCGTGCACTGATGAGGGGCGCGTAGAGATAACGACTTATTTGTGAGACTGCTTGGCAGTATCTAGGTGTGCCATTTGACTAGGAATTCTATACTTATGCTCAACAGAAAGGCATACATATATGCATCAAAAGATATATTCAAGAATAGTTATAGCAGTATTTGTCATAGCCCCCAAATTGGGAATAACTTAAATATCCATCAGGAACACAATAGATAAAATGTGACATATTTACACAAGGGAATACAATAAATCAATGAAAATGAATGACAGCTGCTTAATTAAACAGCATGGATACATCTCACAAACCTGACACTGACTAAAAAAATAAAATCCAGTTTCAAAAGAAGTTTATATCATATGACTGCTTCTGTACGCAATCCTGAGAAAAGCAGAGCTCATTCATGGGGATAGAAGTCAGAAAGGTAGTTTTCATCTTTGGAGGAAGAAGTATACTGACTAGGAGGAGTCTCAGAGCTAGCCCGAGCTGCTGTGATTATCCTAGTTCTTGACGTGTGCATTGGTAACACAGGCGAGTTCACTCTGGGGAGATAATTTACTAGGCAGTTTATCTGTTTGTGTTATGCAGAGATGAGGTCTTTTTTTGTTTTTTAGAGTAAATGTTTTGATTTGGGGCAACATCTTTTTGGGACACATGTGCTGCCAAATAGTGAGAGGGCTGTGTGTAGAATGTGCTTCTCATTTCCTTTCTCATCTCATTATTTACTTTTGCTTGGGAAATGGAAGCTTATTTATTTTCCTCTTTCATTACCAGAAATGTGGCAAGTCCAGATAAATGTTCTCTTCTTTTCTCTGCATTAATTTACCTTTCTGGAATGGATCCCAATCCACACCTCTGGATGTAAACAGAAAACCCACGGCAGAGTCAGGTGGCAAAATGAAAAGGCATGAAGCATCCTAGTTTCCTTCTATTTTTGTTTTAGAGTCAGGCTTTTCTGGGAGTCATGAAGAACAAAAATAACAAGAGCAGGACCACCAGTGCTTCAAGGCATTCCAGCTTGGGTAGAGAGAGCAGGGAGCAAGGGAAAATGCACAAAGGGTAACAAAGGATTCTGAGAGTTGGTTTCCCTGCGTGGCAACTGCAAACAGAAGTGAAACAGATTTTCATTCTTCCACGGTGGTTTTGTGACATATTTCACTTGCAATTTGTATTGGAAATAATCATATAGTGAGGCCTTTGCTACTGTTGTAACTTGGTTAATTCTCTCTTGTATGTAGCCTACAAGGGAAGAAGGCACAGGCGCAAGGAAGAGGAGACAAACCCAAAGAGAATGGGTAGAGAGGGAGGAATCATTTATATTACCATCATTTCTGCCTTTTTTGTATTTTTAAAACTTGTTTCTTTGGTTTCATTTTATGTTCTAGGAAAAAGTGTACCATCACTGTATCTCTTATTATTGCAATGCAGTTAACACATCTCTTCAATTTTGGATATGGCTAGGGTGGTCACACATCCAGTCTTATCTACTTGGTGGTCTGATTCAGTGTGGCCAATCAATTATATATTTCTCCTAGATCGACCTTTTTGACTTTGAACTTGGACTGAAGACCCTATGAGTTATTTTGCTAAATTAAGGAAGGAAGCTGTATTTTAATGCTGCCAAAGTCCTTTCCCAAGAGGCAGTATCCAGCTTAATTTAAAGAGAAAATGTTGAGATTTCTAACTGAATAGATCAATGGAAGTGTGTCCTTTCAGATAAACTTTGTGTGATTTGACTATATGCCTGTATATAAATCATATATACAAGGTTTGCACTACACACAGCTATTGATATTCACAGCAAAGGGAGGTAATTTCTGTATCAAATTTACATACACTTTGTAAGATAGTGAGTATTTTACAGAGTGAAGAAAGAAAAAGCATAAAATCAAATGGCAAATTGGAACAAGGCACTCCCAGAAGTCCAGTATTTCATTAATTTATGAGACTTCACTTATTGCTTACCTATTAACTTGTTTGATTCAGTAAATAATTTGAGTAACACATCTATAGCCTGATTCTTTTGAAAATATTGAGTGTTTTCATATGAGATTTTACTACTGTTACATGCATTTGCATTATTTACTCATTGATGTTTCATCCAAAATAAAAATAGAATGCATTCTGTATAACTGTGATTTATACAGAAACCCTAGTAATTACAACCATAACATATCTCCCTTCTCTAATAATTTTTATTTTCCTCATATTCTTTACTACTCAGAGGTAGAATTTTGCTTTTGGCTTTTGTTCAAAAAATATTGATTACCTACTGTGCTCATGTATAAGGGTAATTCAAAATGTTCATGAAAAATGGAATTTTAAGATCAGTTTGTTTTGGGGCTGGTGTTGTAGCATAGTGGATAAAACTGATGGCTATTATGCTGGTATCCCATATGGGTACCAATTTGAGTCCTGGCTGCTCTACTTCTGATCCAGCTCCCTGTTAATGTGCCTGAGAAAACAGTAGAAGATGGCTCAAGTCCTTGGGCTCATGCCACCCACGTAGGAGACCTGCAAGAAGCTCCTGGCTGCTGGCTTTGGACTGGCCCCAGATCCAGTCATTGGGGCCATTTGGGGAGTGAAGCAGCAGATGGAAGCGATCTTTCTCTGTCTCTTCCTCTCTCTCTCTGTCAGTAACTCTGCCTTTTAAATAAATAAATCTTTTTAAAAAAGGTAAGTTTATTTTGGTGCCAAACAATTCTGAAATCCATGAATAGTTTGCTTTTTCACAATACATATTGTCCATGGGCTTTTTGAAAACCACTTACATTCATGGATTTCAAAGAATTTTTGGCACCCAAATAAACATATCTTTAAATTCCATTTTTCCATGAATATTTTGAAGAAGGCTCTTAGGGTCTGTGAAAAATCCCATGAGGCATGCCTGGCCATTCTTTCAGGCATTGCCTGCTGCCATGCAGGAGGAAGGCAACAGCCCTGGCTGTTCTCCTTGGCTTGGACAATTTTTAAACCACTGCCTATGTTTGTCCTTTCCTTGTGGAGCTGACTGGCCTCCTTGCTCATAAAGGCTTTCCATGTTCCAGAAGTTCTGCAAAGCTTCATGGGAACAAGAGTCCTCCTTGTTTTATGCTGCTGCGAGGGGAGAAGCCTTCCTGCTTAACCCACACAAATACCATAACCCACATGCATTTATGCACATACACAGACTCAGCACTTTCCTTGTAAAAATAAAGTATGTAAACAGTATGTATTTGTGGTGCCCAAATATCGTTTATGTGTAGGAAAATCATGGTTATTATTTAAAGGCATGGCCTGATGTATACTGTTGTGACAGCGCAGGGTGCAGTTAGAGTCTTGCTTTTTACATACATAACACAAATCAAGCTCCGAACCAGAAGGGAGCAGTGACTGCAGTTTCAGTGAGACCACCTTATCCAATGTTTCCTCCTCTCCAACCAAATACACCTCCCAGGCCCAAGCCGAGACAGCCTCTGAAACTGTTTTCTCATGGACCTAGAGCAATTATAGCTCCGCTCTTTTGGTCTGACTCAGGTGAGGGCAAAGCAAGGTACAAGAAGGGCAAACTGTCTCAAAGAGAGCTTGAGACAGGAACCCCAGGAAAGGAAACCACAGAGAAGCCATGGCATGGATGAATCTAAAATGCATCCCGCTGCTTTTCCCATCTCTAGTAAGAGGTAGCCAGCCAGGGGCCAGGCAGGTCTGACTTCCTTACTGGCCATACCCTAACATCTTCAGGAAGCCTTGTTTGGGGCTGTGCCTGAAGCTCTTCTGCCAGTTTTCACCCCTTCTAGTTTCTTTATGATCCTTCTCCTGTGACACTTGTATTGGGAAAAGAACCCCTTTCCCTTCCAGTGACGATCCTGGCCATCCACTGTGAGAAATGGTGACATGAGGGATATCCACACCGAAAAGCCCTTGTCTGTACTTTTTGAGGCATGGTACCTAAGTGCATTCCACAGCAATCATACAAATTCCGTGTCCATTAGTAACAGCATGATAACACAGCCACATTTTTAGAAGAATTTACTATTCTTAATGTATGTGTATGTGAATATTTTGCAATTTGATTGATAAAGAATGTATATCTTTATGTTGAGGACGAGTTTTTTTAAAAGAATATTGACTGTGTAATTTATAAAATTTCAATTATTTGCTTACTTATAAGACACAGGGTCATGTACATTTTAGCCCTAACGATATTCTTCTTTTAATGACTTTTCCTCTCTTTCTCCCTCCTTCTCTACCTTCCTTCCTTCTTTCATTACTTCTTTTTCTTCCTTTTACCCCCTTCCTTTCCCTTCCCTTCCTCCCTCCTGTCCCCCCGTAAATAGATTTCATTAGAAATGCTTCTTTTAAATAATATTTTAAAATAGTGTTTTTGAATTGAAAAGATATACTGTTGACTTTAATTTACAATTTGAAGTGTGTGCTTGTCCTTTTTATAAGATTTATTTATTTATTTGAAAGACAGTTACAGAGAGAGGGAGGAGACACACATCCCCCCGCCCCCCCACAGATCTTCTACTTGCTGATTCATTCCCCAGGTTGCCACTGTGGCCAGCACTGAGGCCAAAGAAAGCCAGGAGGTTCATCCAGGTCTCCCATGTGGTTGGCAGGTGCTCAAATGCTTGGACCATCTTTCATTGCTTTCTTGGGGCATTAGCAGGAAGATGGATTGGAAGTGGAGCAATTGGGACATGAACTGCAGGCAGCAGCTTTTTCCACTACACCACAGCACTGGCCCTTGTCCATCTTAAGAAGCAAGTTGTTTTTTCAAGGAAGAGATGGAAACTTAACTGTGAGTTTAGCTTTTTGTCTTTTTAAGTTCCTGGTTTTCTGTTCTATAGATCTAACAGTTCTTATGGTCAAGAGATGCATTTTTCCCTTTCTTGTCTTCCTGCTTTGATATTTGCTGAGTTAATATACTACCTGGATTCAACAGCAGCTGCATTGATGCAGCAGCTGAAAGCAGTATCGTTTACACCCTGGAGTAAGATACCTAAGACACAGAGATGTAGTGCCACTTGTGAACTTCTCTGTTTTAGCAGCCACCATGGGCTACTGTTTTCCAAATTTACCCATCTTATGAATCAGGGAATTCAGGAAAATTCTGAAATATTCTGAGATTTCCTAAACACAAGTGGGCTAAGAGGTTCCCCCCTACCTTGCTTTTTAGCCTGAGATAATTGGGGAGTCACTTGCAGTTGCCAGAAAGAATGCAAAGTGATCCCCTGTTCCTGCACACAGTCCCTCCCCAACTCAACCTCTGGTGTAATGATAGCACACTCATTACCCATCTAATCCAATGACTTCTTTCAGAGTCCTCCAAGTTCACATGTGAATGTGTGAGTGTGCCTGTTGTCCAATGCAGGCTGGCAGGTCATAACTGTCTGGCACAGTGGCAGACTTTTCTCTCTTCTGCAAAGGAGAAACTCTTGGCACTGTTGATCTTTGATAGTTCATAACAATTAATGGTGACTTATTTTTGCAGTGATACAGAGCTCACACTAAAACTCTTACTCCCAGTCACTTACAGGAGCAAGCTTAGCATGGATTAAGTAGCAAAATCAGGGCTTGGTCCCAACCCAAACTGTCTGACTTCTTGCATTATAGCACTCTTCCAAACTTGTTAGAATATAACAATTGTCTGGCAGCAGTGCCTCTCCTGCTTCTTTGTCTATGCCTGTGGAGACGGGGATATTGTTTCATTACAGATACAGATCTTGTTTCTATAGTTTTAGGGTGGCACCTGGGATCCTTCATTTCTCACAAGTTTGTAGATAACATTGATGCTTCCTGGTCTACCAACAAAAATCTCATTCACTTGCTAAAATCTCAGGTTTGTAGGGCTTTGTCCCAAGATTGTAGTTCAACAGGGCTGAGTGGAGTCAGGGAATTTTTATATTTTTATCTAATATTTAAGGCAATTTTTAGGATAAATTATATCTGTTAAGTTCTGAATATTTCTCGTATTGCCTCTGTCCAAAGTTTCCCATGCCTCCTCATTCCTTTTCAACTGAAAATTATTACTTAGCTAATGTTGGGATGTGAAGATTGGGTGCACTCAACTTTTTAAAATTATCAGCATTTTATTTCACCAGGCTTGGTTTTTGTCTTTTGAAGGCCAAAAATGTGGAAGGAGAATCAGACTCTTGCTGAAAGTTTAGTTCCACTCATAAGAGCTTTAAGGTATTAAAATAATTTCAGTGCTATTCCATTTGACACATAGAGATTTTATCAGTGCTTTCAAAAGCCTTCCCCAACCTGTATAGAACAGCTCTTTTTCTGATCTAAATAAATAACACATTGGATTTGCAACCAGAATTTCTTATCATCTCTGAATTTACTCTTCTCAGACCCAGATAAAGAGCAGTGCTTAATCCCCGAAAGATCTAGACAGTTATGGGAGCTGGTCGTGTTGATAAAAGAGAATCATGGCCAGAGTGGAATGGCTGGGTTCAACTGTGAGTGCTGAGGCTGTATAAATCATCAAATAACATGGGAATTGGAAAATATCATTAGAAGCCACTTGTGCGAACCCCTGATGTTTTAAATTAGCCATGAAATGTGGCTTGCTTTGTAATATTTTGGAGCTTTTAAAAACCTCAGCTTTTAAATCAAACTTTTCCTCTTTGGCAGCAAACAGCAGGCCTTCAAAATAATGTGCAACCCTTTGCTTTGTTAGTGATCCCTTTCAATCACCTCCGAGGGGGAGGAAAACACAATTAATCCCCATTTTATGGATGAGGGGACTGAGGTATTAAGATGGCTCAGGGCCCTGGTTTAGCCAACACTTGCATTGTTTAGTCTCAGTCCAAAGCCCTCGTCTTTACTTACACCAGGGTGCCGGCTCTTATTATTTTGGCTTATCCTGATAAAGCACATGAGCTGCATTTTCCAAAGTTGACTTAAACCACTTATTGAACAACTAGGGTGAATTGAGCAGGTTGCTTCCTCACATTTATGAATGAAGCTGTTTTCGGGGGCCCTAATTTTATTTTTCTATTGGTCTTTTTATCTTTTGTTCATGACTGCGGAGAAATTTACTTTAGTCATTGTCAACAACCAAGTAGAGGGGAGAGGATGTTGTGATTCTTTTTTTTAACTTTTATTTAATAAATATGAATTTCAAAAGTACGACTTTGGGATTCTAGCGGTTTTTCCCCCCATAACCTCCCTCCTACCCGCAGACCATCCCAGCTCCTACTCTCTCTCCCATCCCATTCTTCATGAAGATTCATTTTTAATTAGAAGATGTTGTGATTCTTACGCAAGTTTGTGTCTGCATATGTCACATGATGACCGGCCAATCCCCAAATACTTTGTTCTTCAGAAAAATAAACACCTAACTTTGGTGTTTCACACTTTTTGGGAATACTTTTTTAGATATAGATATTTTAGAAAAATCTCCCCTCCAATTCCATTTTTTTTTTTTTTTTTTTTTTTTTTTTTTTTAGTAAACAGATCTTCAAAGATGAGGCGCTGATGCTCTCAGAAAGCTGCAGAGGCTCGCTCAGGACAGGCGCAGGTGCTGAGCTCACTTCCGATGGTCGAGGCAGCACCTGCAGGTAACAGTGCTCATTCACTCCCTCCCTGCGCTCCACACGTGTTTCGCTGGCTTACTAGTTGGCGTAGTTGCTTCGCAAAGTGTGATGCCCTGCCCGTTGACATCGGAATCACCTGGAGTTCCTGATTACAAGAAGGGTATGATCAGTGTACTTGGAAAGTCACTGAAAGAGAATTTGCAGGGCCTTCTTGGAATCTGTTCTTTGACGAGTTCTCCAGGCGATTTTCATGCTTACTGAAATCTGAGGGTAAGAGGTTTGATTTGTTCCTCTCATAGAAGCTAATCTTCTACTCATGGAAACCATTTGAGACAGTAACTCTGAGATTGCTATTTCTCTACCAAGTGAATTTCTCACTGTAAGTTTTCAATTACCTTCTTACTAAAATAGCTTCTCCCTAGCAAAACTGTTTGAACAGCATAAGTGATTCCGGCTGCAAGCTGGCTGGGGTTTCTCAAACCTTCTCACCTCACATTGTGACCCAGGTGGGTGGATGCCATTAAAAGAAATTCTGCTACTCAGGTTAAACACCTGGGACTATTCTTAGATTTATTCCTTCTTCTGGAGTTTCAGGCAGTGGCTAATGGTGACGGAACACCTGTGTTTGTTGTGGAGGCTGCAGCAATTTTTCTTGGAGAGGCAATTTGCTCGCACTCCCCACGTCGTGATAACCTTCTTATTCAAGTGCAAAATCTGGCCTCTCCTTTAAATTGCGTCAGCATTTTAGTGACTGTGGTGCATTAGCTGCACAGTAGCCTGAGCGAATGGTGGGAATGGTGGCATGAAATGCAAAGGGTCAGTCACCAGTCTCCCTTACTTCTCTGCTCTGCCTTCCATCCTGCACATTCTGGCTTGAAAGCCTGGAATCCCAAGGAAACCCATAAGAAGATTGAAAGGAGAGGGGAAGAGATGGAAAATTATTTAAAAGATAAGAACAGAAAGGAAAAAAAGGAGGGAGAAGGAGAGAGCGCACAGGGTATAAGTTTGGATGAGACAGCATCATCCCGCCAATGATGGGAGAGGTGATTCTGCTACAGAGCAAGGGAGTGTCTTACTGGTATTTCAAGGAATTAAATAAGTAAGCAACTAAATAGATCACAAAAATCATCACTAGTTTTCTCATAGCCAAAAGGGATGTAATATCCACCTGGCCCTTGCAGAGTGTCATGTGTTATTCATGTGCACCTGTACTTGGTGGAGTTAAAGAGCATCACTGGGATGGGCAGGGTCATGCTCCGCTTGCAGGCACCAGTGAACTGAAGGCGGTTGTGGGAGGAATGCACAAGGTGGCTGAGAAATCTCAAAAGTTTTTTCAGTTCATCACAAAAGACTCTGAACCATAAATAAGAATGCCCCTGCTACTGGGAATGGTCAGGCACGGAACTCTATCTGCTTTCTTTGTTTGCTAATCACTGTGAAAGTAAACTTGCACGCAGAGTCATGAAAGTTTAAAAGTAGCAACAACACATGGGCAATCGCTCTGCCGAAATGAAAACGCCTGGACCGTGTCTCATTTTATTGATTCTATCCTCGAAAGTATTCTATCAGAGGATAAATGAGTACAGATATTTATCAAGGTTTTAGCAGAAATCAATGTGAACATATTTACTGGCTGAATTTAATTTTTAAGAGGAAAGAACAGTTCTACACTGAAAACGCCAAAGCGTAGATTTATTTGTATGCAGGAAAGCACAGCTGGAGAGGAAGGGTGTTTGGAGGTTCAATCAGCCAGAGCGGTCGCTGGAGGGAGCTCTAACTTCATTGCAAATCCAGAATCCAACTCTCCCTTTGTTCTTAAATGTTACCTACAGCCGATGACTCCCCCTGCATAAAAATCAACCATAAATATGCAACTGTCCAGAAAAGGAAAAAACAAAAAAGTTTTTTCAGGGGTACGGTATCTTAGGCCGTATATGCTTACAAATAAAGGATGGGATCACTGTTTAAACCAGTCAGAAACGCAGTATAATATACAGGGAGACTCTCAATATCCCTTTTGCAAGAAAAAAATACTTCCAAAAATAATGCTTTGCAGCTGCTCCCCGCCTCCACCCAAGGAGAACAGGGCAGACTCCCAAGGATCGTGACAGCTGAGGTCAGTGCGGCACTTTGTGATGAAGATGTGGATCTGTTGTGCATGGAATTGGCAGCACGAGCTCTTGTGTGCTCCGTGGCAGCTCTTAGGGACTCCGTAAAGAGGTGTGGCTGAGGTCTTGGCCCATCCTTTGCAATATCGAGACTGTGTCTGTGTCAGGCTAGCTTTGCAAAGGGCACTTCAGTTGTTCAGGGCACCATGGAACCTGGGAGCCTGGATGCCTGCTTGCGGATGGCTTCCCAACTAAACATGAGACTTTGGGCCTTCTTTTTTCTGTTTCCGGTGACGTGGCTATATGACAGAATGGAACTGTATGATTTCTGACATCTCTTCCAGACTCACAAGCTATGGGTGATCAAGTTAAACTTTCTTAATTTGCTTTTTCATTATTGACTATGGTGCATATTCATGGGGATTGTCATTTAGAGTTCACCTCGTTCATTAAGAAACACACACACATAAGCTGAGTCTAACTTCAAAAAGCTCACGCAGCATTTCTAAGTGTTTTCCTACACGTTCCACCAGGTACCCATTTCCTTTCTCTTCTGTTGCCTACCTTTTAAAGTTGACTCCAGCTAAGAAGCAAATGTGTGGTAGCATTCTGGACAGTGATTCTCCAGCAGGCTGAATCTGCTCAGGATTGGGATAAGGATGGTAGAAAAGGTGTTTATTAGCCGGACTACAGCGCTGGGTTTTTAGGCTGAGTTTTGTTGAGCTAAAGTGTTCTCCAAAACCAGCTACATAACTTATAGGGCCCAATGCAGCATGAAAAGATAAGGCCCCCATTTTCACACAGTGTCAGCAGAGCTTTAAGCCAAGCACAGAGCTCCTCTGAGCATGGGGGACCCACACAGCTGAGTGCACAGGTCACGTACCCAAGGGGCTGGTTTTATCTGCAGCTGCAGGGACCTTGGGTTCAATTGTTGGGCACAAAGGATTGATTTTGATTCTGAAAGTATTATCCACAAAAAAAAAAAAACTAAAATAAATATAAATCAAGCTACTCCTGCCAGCTTATTTTTTTTTTTTTTTAATAGGTGAGAAGTAGGTTCAACAAAGAAGCTGCCATTGTGCTTGGGCCAAATCCTTGGAAGGCTAATTAGGTAAATAGTTTTGCAAAGACCTCTGTGGAAAAGGGAGGTGTTGAAATTGTGTGATAACTTTGTACCAATTAAGATTTTTCCATCTGAAAAGGTGTAGTGGTTGCTTCCAAACAGTTTCAAGGAATTAGAAAGCCAGCTGGAGATACAAACAGTGGCTCAAAGACTGATAAGAGATATCCTGGAGGGAGTGCCAGTGTGTGTCCAGATGCTTTTAAAAGACTGGAGGCATTTGGTTTACTTCTATTGACAGCCTTGAAATCACTAAAAATCAAGTATGCAGTAGTTCTGCTATATAATTTCTTGGCGCTTTTTCAAAAACTTCATTTTTATCTGATTTTCAGTTAAGATATTACTCCAGTGAGGGAAGGGGGGAACGTTGCTTTGGAAATGAGTGCGCCACTCTGTATTTTGTGGCTTCAAACCAACCTGGAATTTCTTTTCTCCCCTCTTCCCCATCAATAGTCATTATTCTGCATGGATTGACTTTGCTATAGTTTTCCTTGGCATTCAATTTTATTGGAGCTTATAGCTTCATGTACTTGTGTGAGTGTTTTAGAGAGTGTCTTTTGATGGGTGTCAGCTGAAATCTGGGACAAAACAATTTACAGCTGTGACTTAGGCAACCTCATTGTTTCAGTGAGGAGCCTTCCTTGCCCTTGGTTTGGTGTCCTAGGAAGCTTTGCTCTTGGCCAGCTATAAGCAGGTGCCCCACCTCTGCCTCTTCCTTGGGTCCTGGGTCTCCTATTCCTCTCTGTGTTACCCTCTCACCTGCACAGAAGCTGAGATCATTAAGACGTTCAAGTTCCCCATATCTTATCCCAGTCTTCTTTCTCTTGCCAATCTGCTGAACTAAGTCTTGTTGGTTTTCCTATTAGTGGACTGATTGTGTCCATCTAAGCATTATGGTTGCTTTTCCTTCCAGTTTGTTGTTGCAGGACATTTGAAATCCAATGGATATCTGAGATATAGAATTTACGTCATTGGAAAAGGAAGAGAGAGAGTTGGCTTGGGTAAGGAGTGATACATGGTGGCCTTAAAGTAATAATGTTATTTACTTTTTTTTTTTTTAAATTTTTTTTGACAGGCAGAGTGGAGAGTGAGAGACAGAGAGACAGAGAGACAGAGAGAAAGGTCTTCCTTTTGCCGTTGGTTCACCCTCCAATGGCTGCCACGGTCGCTGCACTGCGGCCGGTGCACCGCGCTGATCTGATGGCAGGAGCCAGGTGCTTCTCTTGGTCTCCCATGGGGTGCAGGGCCCAAGCACTTGGGCCATCCTCCACTGCACTCCCTGGCCACAGCAGAGAGCTGGCCTGGAAGAGTGGCAACCGGGACAGAATCCGGTGCCCCGACTGGGACTAGAACCCGGTGTGCCGGCGCCACAAGGCGGAGGATTAGCCTAGTGAGCCGTGGCGCCGGCCGTTATTTACTTTTAGAAGCAAAATCAATCCTGCTTCTTGGACATTACTTTTATTCTTTTGAGGATAAGGGCCATGTTGGCTGATTAAGGATAATTTGGAGAAAAAATTTAGGATCTGAAGATAGGCTTTAATTACATACCCTGTTTACAATAGAAGTAAATCGAATGTAAATGTCCCAATAGCATGGTCCACATGGCTAATGCTCTCGGGAAAAACTTAAAATGAATGTATTCTGTACCAAAGTCTATTAGTCATTTCTTTAACAAACCCTCTTGGGTAGAACCCCTTTAGCCTATATTTCCTGGTTCTGCCATAGTTTCTAGTGTCGTGACAAAGTCCCTAACAACACTGTGAAATACAATCTATAAAAGCACTTTCACCTAGAATTTTGGAATAAAAAGTTATGTGATATGGTAGGAAAAACACCCTGGTAATTATAGCTTAGCATAGTAATGCAGAGGATGCAGCTGACAATGAAATTGTCTCAATCATTGTGATTATTACCACAGTATTAGAAGTCATTAATTGCCTAATTTTAGGTGATTTTATCCAGGCAAGAATCGTATTTTTAAATTATGCAAATGATGCCATCAAATGAGTTCTGAAAGGTGGTGAGGAATGGCTTGGCTCCTATCACAGGCACTCCCCTGAGGCACTCTACAAAAGTGTTTCACTTACAGTCAAGATCTACACGGCTGTATAAGGAAACAATGATTTCTATTCACGGATTTGTTTTAAAGTTGTGATTTTGAAATAATTTTAAATGCAGGGAATTTGCAAAGTTCATACTAAGAATTCCCATATATACTTCACACAGCTTCTCCTAAAGCTAACATCTTACATAAATGCAGTGCAGTGATCAAAACTAAGATATTAATGTGGCATTGGCATAATGCTATTCACTAAAATGCAGATGGTATCTGAATTCCAACAGTTTTTCCATTAATGTCCTTTTCTGTGTCACAGAATCCAATTGCGAATCCCATATTGCATTCAGTTGTCATGTCTACTTAGTCTCCTCTGATCTGTGAAGGTTTCTGAGACTTTCCTTGTCTTTCATCATCAGGATCATATTTTATTAGGTTTTATTCCTTTGAGTTTGAATCACAGTGAAAGAATGGCAAACCCCTAACATTTGGGAATTTTAAAGAGAAAATTATATCTTCTTTGAAATATTTCAAATTATTAGCTCATTCTTTGCTCACTTTAAATATACGCATTTAAAGTATTGAATTAAGCTTGAAAGGATTTAAAGGCTTTAAAAATATTTTTGGAATAAAAAGCTTTTTTCCTTGAACATTGGGTGTTCCTTTGTAATGACCTGTCTAGAGCAGTTGCTTAAATACAAAATAAAACTCTTATGAGTGGCTTTGGATATATAATTTAGAAGAATTTTTACAAGAAAAATAGAAAGAAATCCGATATTATGGCATAAATCTATTCGACCATTTTGCTCTTTTAAGTAACAGAATCAATTTCAAAGTTGTGTAGTTAAATTCTCTTGGTAAACATATGTATGTATAGTCTATGTTGCTAATTAAGTTTAAATTCCTTAAACACGGTTTATAATCTTGGTATATATATCTGTATATAGGTTTGCATATAAGTATATATAACATGCAGTGTATATATATATTATATGTATATATTATATGTGTATATATAATATATATTATATATTATGTATATATGATATATGTGTATATATATACACACAGCTTTTTATAAATTTCTATAGCATTTGTGGAATATTTTGCCAAGAAGACATAAAAGTGTATTTTTTTTTTGACAGGCAGAGTTAGACAGAAAGAGAGAGACAGAGAGAAAGGTCTTCCTTCTGTTGGTTCACCCCGCAAATGGCTGCTACGGCTGGCACGCTGCACCGATCCTAAGTCAGGAGCCAGGTGCTTCCTCCTGGTCTGCCACGCGGGTGCCTTCCCAGGCCACAGCAGAGAGCTGGACTGGAAGAGGAGCAACCGGGACAGAACTGGCGTCCCAACCGGGACTAGAACCTGGGGTGCTGGTGCCGCAGGCAGAGGATTAGCCTAGTGAGCCGCGGCTTTAATAAGAGCTATTTCACGTACGATAGATAGCCTCCTTCATTAGCTACCAGTATAAAAGGAAGTCAGAATTCTTTAAAATCAAAATCAATATGACTTGCACCCCAGTCTCACCATTTAAAATATATGTTCTCTTTCCATCCCATGGCAGCCTTTGTGGCGCATTCCCAATCCCCAAGGACACACTCAGCCCATCCACACTCACCTTCACGGAATCTGGAGCCCAGGTAGGCCCCCTTGAGTCTGAAGAGTGCACTGCTGTCATCTTAAGCAGTCTGCTTTGAAAGATGCAGCACTCACAACAAGAATGCCTCTGCCCCTGAAGCATCATCCTAAGGGCACCTCCAGCTCCCTCTAGAAGGAAGACCATGCAGGAGAACCTTCACTACCATGCAGGGTCACTCTTCTGTCCGCTGGTTTTCTCTGTCTACTGACACCACTGACCACTGAGGTGGCTAAATAAAGTCTGTGTAAGTGCAGGAGGGTAGTAGAGTTTATTGTGTGTTTACTGTGATCACCTACACTGCCATGTTTTTGAGTTTCGGGTTTCATTATGTGTTCTGTCCTTATACCTAACTAGAGTATTGGCATCACAAAGCTATATAGATGAATACGGATTTTCGCAGTCAAGGATGGGGCCCAGCGGGAGAAAAATCTGGACTTGTTGGACATGGTTAACTTTTTCATGACAAATCTTAACTTCTTTTGGTCTCTTTTTCTTATCTGGAAGGGAGGAGTTTGTATTACTTCAGTTTTTGATCTTAAAGATGCAGATAATTGGTGACATAAATCTTGCATTAAATCTGCAGGCTGCCCCACTGTGAGCTGGGTTGTGCTGGCCACCACCCAGGAGGTGAGAGCTCTTTTTCTGTAAAGGTATTCTGCAGTCCGTTGGAGGGAGAGAGCAAGTCTCGAAATGGAGAGGGTCTTCAAGTCTACTTCAGCAGTGTTCCAGATTTTCTATATAGGAATAGCCAAGGAAAACGGTCTTACTAGAATGTAGGGAAGAAGGGAATGAGAGTTAACTTGGTGCTTCCCCTCCTCCCTTTCATTTGCTCTCCCCTGGTCCCTCTGTCCTCTCTTCCTCTTCCTCCCTATCTCCTCCTTCTGTCATTGCGTGTTAATTTGAGGTGATTTGGAGAAAAGATCCTGAGGCTTTTAAAGGAACAGAAACTCCCATCAAAAGACTCCTTGGTAATCTCAAAGGACAAGCAATCTCTATATTCCTACTTTATACACCGAAGTAGTCACTGAATGTCTCTCCATCTCAAAAGGCTTTGTGCAGATAAGTCCATGATTTTTGGTTGGAGTATATATGAAACTGGAATGTAGAACTCTTGTCTGTATTGTTCCTTGCTGTGTTTTGAATACCTACAAGTGTGCATTGTCTATAATATTGACTGGAATGACGATTGGAACTTTATAGACCCTAACTTTGCATAGTAGAGTAGACAGACTCAAAAGTTCCCCACATTTTGAGAGCTTTTGGAAATCTGCTCTTATATAACTTTTATTTGTACACACATTTAAATGGCTTTGCCTTCTATTCTTTTTGGCAGTAGAAGTTTCTTCCCCCTGCAAAGTCTAGCGATCAGGCAATGAGGTAAAACTTGAATTCTGCCTCACCCTCCTGCACCATTACTGGCTAATCGAGTTTTATGCAAAGGATATATCTCCTCATTGCTGTATTGAATTTTTAGAATTGCTTCGTCAGTGTAGTTGTTAGGCTGCGAAAAGTTCTGTTTGTAGAGTTGGTGATTGGGTAACATATTTTAAGTGAAGTCATAAAGAGTCCATGAATAAAAAGAGCAGAAAAGAAGGATAGAGATGGAATCTAACTATGTTAAATGCAATTTTAGCTTTTTCTCTGATAACAGACTTCTCTGCCTTTGTGGTTTTTTTTTTTTTTTGTCTTCCCTGCATTTGAGTGAGGGACATGAAAGACTGAGCTACTTTTAAGAAAAGGCTTTCTTGTTTTCTTATTCATTTCCCCCTTCTCTTAATTTTTTTTGTTTTTGGTTTTGGTTTTTGATTCGTATAGGCATTCTTTTTCCAAAGGCTGATGTCCCCAAGTAAATACTACATGGTACTTTCTTCTTATAGGATTTGAGTCAATGAAGGAGAAATTTATACTCAGCCTTCCTGCCTTTTTGCTGCTCATTTGCATAAATGTGCAATTTATGTAAGGGGTGATGTACTGTATTAAGAAATTCTGAGACAGCTGCCAGGGCCATCTTGCAGGGAAGCTGTGCTCAACCTGAAATTTAATTTAAATATTTCATTTCATTACCATAGATTACAACACTGGTAGTAAACTCTCCCTTCTCTGGAATCAGCAGTAATCCAATCCATGAAAATTCAATTGCAGTGCCACTCTTAGTCTACAAATTTTGTGACTAAAAGCAGGGAACTGCAAACTTTGTGATGGAGATTGCCTGAAAGAACACTTGGCTTTTTACTTAGAAGAATCTTATTCCCAGGAATTCAGATAATATCATTCAATTCAATTAGCTAAAGAACTGTGTTTAGTGATGTTCTCTTGCTACGTTACCAGACATAAAAGCGAGTCAACTAACATCGTAAAATCTTCAAAATCGGCCATTTCTGTGGAGTTGCTATAATTAACAGCTGATTTTGCCTCACCACGGGCCTTGCTTCCGATGGTTAGTTGCACCAACCTCATTGAAACCAATGGTGTGTGGTGGTGATTAATGACTAAACACAAAAGAAGATCCTTCATTCTTAATGATGATTATAGAAAATTTTCTATGAAAATACTATTCCCAGAAATGCTTGTATTGTTATTAGCTAAGTGTGTAGGCATTATTAGAATCACAAAAATATTCAGACTCTGCAAAAATATATTATGATTTCCCTAGTAGGATAAAAGTCATTGTTATTGTTTGTTGATGAATGCCTTAGAGCTCTGAGTGGGGGGAGTGTGGATTTTCCATTCCCTTGCCTCTTCCTGGTTACATAGAAATTTTAGAAAATGCTTTTGGAAATAATACTTTAACCCCAAAGAGTAATTCTGGTCAAAGGAGGCATTGTTTGAAGCTGTTGGTCTTTGTATCTAGTTGCTAATAGTTCAAAGACTGCATAGCTGATGTACCATTTGTCCATCAATAAACTAAATGCGTGCATGTATACACACATGCTGACACCCCTGCTCACTCTCATATATAAGCACAGTGAAAATGATATCTTTTTTAAGAAAAAAAATTATTTCTCCCCACTGAAATGACAAGAGGCTAAACTATATGTCTTACTCTTTGGAGGGTTGATAGGAAACATTATCATCTTCATCCTGGACCCTGAGATTTCCATAAGTCTCCTCTTACCTGGGTTTGAAGAGAGAATGGACTAATGGATTCAGTATTCAGCCTGGGGAACAAACACACTCAGCATAGACATGTTGCTAATCTGTGTGCTTAGATTTTTCAGTCTGATGGATCACACGAGAGTTTTCATGCATGGAAAGCAAATTCCATCTCTGTCTTATTGGCAGTGGACTCTCTACATATTCATGACATTGAAATACCAATGTAAATTCATCTCACTGCTTCTGAGTTTGGGCATGTATTCTGCTGACTGTTCGTGCTAAGTCTGGAAAGGACTTGCCATTGGCATTGTTTTAAATTCTGTTTTTTTAATTACCTTTACTGCCATATAATTTTGAAATTTATGAGTCATGTTCAAATGAGTTATAAGTGACTAGAATTATGAAGTAATAAAAATAAATGAAAACTGTTTCATATTTTAATTTGTTCTTAGAGATTAAAGAAAATAAGAATGTGCCACAAGGACCATAGCTTGAAAAGAGGAAAATTTTCTGCTATAGAGTGTTATTTTTTCCCCCAATTGAGAGGTGTATTGGCTCTCAGAAGGCTCAAGAGTTATGGCACCGTGTTTGACTAGTCTTGTCTTCATTGAGAGGGCTTACTCTATGTGCCTCCTATATACATGAGCAATGTTTCACTGAGAATGAGTGAGAATCAATGAAGACTACAGACATGGAAGTGCCAGGGTACTTCAAGAACTTTGCAGGAAAATGGAAGTAAAGCCAAATCTATTTTGGAATAAAAATTGTGAAAACCATCTATGGCCTTTTCATGATACACTTTTCCATGCCTTTTTGTGATAGACTTTTTGATGATCTCTTGTATCTGTGTGAACTGGTCCTCCAAGAATATTCTGTTTCCTGCTCTTAAGAACGCCATGATTTATAATGAAAAAGAAATACACACATATAAACCATAGCATCATTAGTTCACTGTGTTCAAAAGTGCTCGAGTCTTAAGGAGAGTAAATACCAATGGGACTAAAAGGGGAATAAATAGTAAAAGGAGAGATTTTTGTGGTCTGGTGTTAGTCAGAAGATACTCTTGAGAAAGTTCAGCCCTATTCTGGTTCTGGAAATTTTTTTTTTAGGGAAAGGAGGATAAAAGGATATTTCAGATGTTCAGTACCCTTGAAGAGGTAATAATTTGTCAAGCTGAAGAATAGTGTGGAGGTTTTCTTGATAAAAATGAAGATGAACTTAATGAATAGCAGGAGATTAGTGATGATAAAATAGTAATGACAATGAACCAATATTTCCTGAATGTTTCTATGGTCCAAAGCATTGTGCTAAGTGCATTGCATGGATTATTTTATGGAATCTGTTAAGATTGTCAGGAACATATTAGAAGACTTTGCATCTATTCTTGAGCCCCTTGGCAATAAGAATGAACATAAGTTTTAAAATATTCAGTGATTTGATTTGGATGAGTTGATATCGGATGGAGGAAAGTCAAGAACAGCAGCTGTTGAGGTTACAGTGAAAATCTGGCTGTTAATGAATTGAACCACTCTGTATGAAAATGGTGGATTTATCCAGTGGTGTGCTGATAATTGTTAAATAATGATCTCTCTTAGGACTGGAGAGTGAGGAGCACCGATCTTAGAATTTGTCACTTTCTGTGTGTAAGTGCTTTCATGATGGCTGAATTCAAGCTACCCATGTGAAATCAGCTGCTCGCAAAATTCATGAATGTTTAAGAGTTGGCTCTCACATGCCAGTATGAACAACTCCAGATCACCACCAGATTAATCCCATACGCAGAGAAACTGAAGAAGAATTGTGGTGGAATGAGAAGACCATGTCAAGATGGCCACTGGCAAGCGAGGAGTGGCTTTGGAAACCCCCTGGAGTGGCTTTGGAAACCCCCTGGGAAACCACCTGGCAACAGAGCCTGCCTGGCAACAGGCTGTGATTGGATGGCTTCAGATACTGCCTGGCAACAGCTTGTGATTGGTTAGAGCATAAACCAACCCTTGACCGGATTGGCTGCCTTGTCTATTTAAGCCACTATACCAACTGAAATAAATGAGTCTGTGGGCTGCTTGCCTTTGGCCTGCTTTCACCCGACTCCCGGGGTCTGTGTGGTGACTCCGCGCCTCTTGCCCCCACCATGCTCCTCCTCTCAGAACGAATCCACAGCAACATCTGGTGCCCAACGTGGGGCTCGAACCCATGACCCTGAGATTAAGAGTCTCATGCTCTACCAACTGAGCTAGCCGGGCAAGCCAAAAGTAAATGGAGGAGCCGAGAAGCGGCGTTACGCTTCTGGGTGGTGTGTGCCTAACCTGGGGCCACTTAGACTGAGGACAAGGACAAGGAAAGGGGCGTAGGAGGGGGTTCTGTGCTCACCCTCACAGAACTGAACAACACACAAAACACTGAGGGGCCTACTTGCAGAAATCAAGGGGGTACCTCGCCGAGTCCGACATGCTGTCTCTCTCTCAGTCACGTTGGCACCAGATGTTGAGGTTGATTCGTTCTGAGAGGAGTAGCGTGGTGGGGGCAAGAGGCGCGGAGTCACCACACAGACCCCGGGAGTTGGGTGAAAGCAGGCCAAAGGCAAGCAGCCCACAGACTCATTTATTTCAGTTGGTACAGTGGCTTAAATAGCCAAGGCAGCCAATCTGGTCAAGGGGTGGTTTATGCCCTAACCAATCACAGCCTGTTGCCAGGCAGTATCTGAAGCTATCCAATCACAGCCTGTTGCCAGGCAGGCTGTGTTGCCAGGTGGTTTCCCAGGGGGTTTCCAAAGCCACTCCTGAGTAACTGATCCTCGCTTGCCAGCAGCCTTCTTGGCACGGTCTTCACATTCCACCACGTTGGGATCTTCACTGGGTGTGGATGGGATGACCTTGTGTGGGTTATTGCCTTGAGGTCATCCGTGTTTATCCCACAAGTATTTGGGGGGACTTTGATTGTTGGGCTCTGTGGGATAGAAGAATATTTCAAAATTTACCTCCCATTTACAACTTGGGGAATGAGATCCTTGACATTATTAGCATGTGGGAGGGTAGCTCTAGCTTTGCCTAACAGCAACAGTGATATAGAATTTGGTGCCAGTGGCTCCCTCAGCAAATCTTTGAATTGACTTGTTCAGAGGAGGAAGTGTTTTGTCAGTGCACTATGTTTGGGACAATGAGAAGGGGGATGTGGTACAGGAACCTGAATCCACTTAAGGATTGAGCCTCAGCCATTAGAATAGAGATGCATGAGGCTGATAGGAATTTTCACTGAAGGGCCCCATAAAATATGACATGAAAAACTAGTGTCATTTATTTCTCCAAGTGGAAGGGTATTACGTAGATCAGAGAAAGAGTGCATTCTTTCCACGGATGGTATTCTGAGAGTTTCAGAGATGAGAAACTCTTCCCAGGGATTCCTAGAGCTGCTTAGAGGCACTGGGGAAACTCTCGACCAAGATGAAGTCCCGACATTTGCAGGTATAAGTGGACTTTGAATGTTAATTATGAGGCTGTGCATCCATAATCTTCTGAACTCTGGACAATTTAGGACAGGGAGAAGTGAGCAGAAACCTAGCTATGTTGTTCCTGGATTGATGAGAATGAGAAAAATACACCCTGCAATGCAGCAAAAAATAGAAGGCTTCACCTTAGTGTGAAAACCAGGCTTAAATAAAATTAATGTGTGGTATCAACTATACTTCTTTCTTTGGAGAGGAGATGTAAGTAATCTAAGTGAGGAAGAGAGAAGGAAGGAAATCAAATACTGGTAAAGCCCTTCAGAAGACGCATAGTCAGAACATTCTAACTGTAATCAGGGTGTTTTGCTAGTATACCATTGGTGAGGGTGTGCCATAGATAAATTCAGTTTCCCATAAGTGTTCTTTTTTTTTTTTTAAAAAAACAAAGATTTGTTTACTTATTTGAAAGGCAGAGAGAGAGAGAGAGAGAGAGAGAGAGAGAATCTTCCATCTACTGGTTCACAATTCACATGGCTGCAATGGCAAAGGCTGGGGCAGGCTGAAGCCAGGAGCTAGGAGCCAGGAGCTTCTTCTGGGTTTCCCATGTAGGTGCATGGGCTCAAGTACTTGGGCTATCCTCTGATGTTTTTCCAGGTGTATTAGTAGGAAGCTGGATTGGAAGTGGAGCAGCTGGAACTCAAACCAGTGCCCATATGGGATGCCAAGCAGTACAGGCGGAGGCTTAACCTTCTATGCCACAGCACCAGCCCCTTCCATTATGTGTCTTAAGGACACCTTTTTCCATGCTATGCTCATCTGCTCCCTAGTTTACAGATCAAAATGGGCTTCTAAACTCATCTACCCTTAACCAACCATCTTGGTAATCATGTTGGGCAACAGGTATACCATGCCAGTACTGAAGAGCCCATGCACCAGGAAGAGAATACTGTCTTACCTGTGATGGCTCTGAAGATTTCAGCACGTCTTCTGTCCCCACTGATGTTTTGATGGCAGGTGGTTCTGTTACGTGATTGCAGTAAGGATGACTTAGTTACCATATTCCTCTGAAGGGAGTCACTTACCATGTTTTTCCTTCTTCTTGTCTGAGTACTATTCAGAGCAAAGGGGTTACGTCTTCCTTCTTTTTATCGTCACGAGCAGTTTGAGAAGACCAATGTAGAGTTTTTCTAACTGCTCCAATCCCAGACCCTACTGCAGCCAACCTTCCTTCCTGTTGCTTCCAGGCAGTCAACTTGCCAATATTTGGTTAACAAGTTTACTTGAAAATTTGTATTTCCTTTTTAATCTTTTGCTATAAAAGTGGGACTTACACACTTACACATACATACACACACACACACACACACAGAGTTAAGGAAGCGCTTAGGATACATTATCTCTATAAATATTACTTCTGAAACCTAAGATCTCAGGCCTCTGAAGTAAAGTATTATAATTATCAGTATAGGAAAGAATAAAATTTTAGCATGTATATATTTCATGTGTAGATTTATTACTTTAACATCTTCACACTTCATTTCTTTCAGAAGTTTTTATTTGCATTCATGCTCAACTTCACAGCTCTTTACAGGAAATAAATTCCTTTGTTGTGTATGTGCAGATAGATAGATAGATAGATAACTCAATTTTCCACCTCTATTCCATGAAGTTGTCTTACTTTGTGCATTATGGATCAATGGCTCACTGGCTCCTTCCTGCACAAATCAAACTTTAAATTTGTGGTATTTTCACCTTATTTATAACTTTTAACAAGTCAAAATATTTGTATCACTGCATTAAATCTAAAACTAATAAAGTCTTTTGCATATGCCTTGATTTCCTTATTTTCAATGATTCCATCTCTTGTATTCAAGGGGCTTCCTTTTCTCAGAGTATATACATCCTCAGGTCTCTCCTATCCACAAACTTTCTTTTATCTTGTTCTTGAAAGCATTTGCCACATTTGTCCATTTCTCCTTTGCTTTTGTAAACCTAAGTTCTTGTAAAAATAGTCTTCACAGCTTCATTGTCACTATTTTTCTGTTTTTTTTCCCCTATTCCCTCATTTTTTTTACAATTATTTCTGCTCCCATCACATAACCCTCCAAAAAACCCTGTTGTAAATTATAAAGAACTTGTAAAAACCAGTCTATATGTATATATATAGTCTCCACTGTCTTGATTCCAGAGCTGTAGGATTTGATGCTATGGACAATCCTCTTTCTGAAATTCTCTTCTCACTGGCTTCTGCAAATGGAATTGGTCTCAGCTCCCTTCCTACTTCTCTGATCATGACTTCTTAGAGTTCCTTCTTAGTCTCCCATATTTTCAGCGGGATCAGTTCTTTGTCCTCTTTTCCCCCTCTTTGTACACTTAGTTAAACACATGTTTCATTTATTTAAATGAATGCTTTTTGAGCACTCACCTCTGCAACTTACGTGAGTACTAAGCATGCCTTAGGGAGACTCTGTGATCCTGTTTGAAAGACACAGAAAATTATTTTGTTCAAAGCGACTTTCAAAGAGAGCTTGAGGACCTTTCATGATGTGTGAAATCTCCACCATTCTTACTGCTGTTGACTCAGGAATTTATGATCCTTATTGAAACACAAATATACAAATATATGTATATATTCTCTGTTAGGCTTCACACATTAAGTCAGATCCACCTTAAGTCAGAGCAGGAAAAAAAAATAGTCAAGTTATCTAACAGAGTGTGGACCCAGAGGCATGAAATACAGGACAGGTACATTTTAATGAGGTAAGGGAGAGGAGCGAGGGAGCAATAGCTAATCTCAGCACTCTTTGGAAAAAGTAAACCAGCGGTTTGCCCCTGTGAGTTCCCTAGGCAAAATTTCCAAGGGCTGGTTATGGAAGTGACTAAATTAGAAAGCCAGAAAATAAATATGATAAATAAATTCCCTTGACTGAATACGCTCAGCATTTTGAAAACAAGAGTTCTTTGCAGAGCACATATTCCCACCGCTGTTTTTTTTTCTTTTCTTTTTCCTTTCCTTTTTTTCCCACTCTTAATAGTTCTCAGCAAATGAATCTGAGTCACAAAAGATCAACTCCCCAGAGGAGTTTAGTCTAATTAAGAACGATCATAAAAATGTCTTCATGAAAGCCTTTACTCTGGGAAAGCCATTAGGACACCAGTAGAGTGACAGTGGCTTTTCCTCCACTTTTGAATGGGTCCTTTTACTGTAGTATAATGATTATAAATGAGTATTCTTTGATACCAGATGATCCTACTGAAGAGGGGGTGGTGGGGTCTCCTTTTATATTCCAGGTCCTTGCCTTCTACTTAGAGAAGCATTCTAAGCAGACACATAAAGTGGGCTTAGGTGAAGAGTGGGATGGGCAGAGGGGGACGGGGTGGGGGAGGGGAAATAGAGAGGTGGCACCTGTTTTAGTCTTGGTCTCTGAGGAGAGAAGGACCAGAACCTCCCAGCTATACATATTTACAGGTCCAGGTGAAAACGATATGTTCTGGGAAAAGGGGGTGTTCTGATTGACAAGAGGATAGAGTTACATGGGGTAGGGGCTTGTGGTTTGAGACCCCCAGCTCAGCTAGCTACCTTACCCCCTGTCACAACTGGGTATCTCCAGAGTGGACCATATTGGTGGTGGTAGAAGATTCACTAAGTTAACACACTGGGTGTTTTTGCCTACCTGTGAAAAATGACAGCCATTCAGCCCCCTGATATTGCTAGTAAACTATTATTGTTTTCACTATGTGGCCTGGGATTTGGTATTCTTGGAAGATAACTTTTTTTTTAAATCTATGAATCTTAAAAAATTATACAGCAATGGTAACAAACTCTGTGCTTTATAATATGGGTTGAAGATGATCAGTTTCATGGTATTTTCTTCCTTTTAAACTTACCTCTTACTTGTACCAAGAATTGGCTTATGGGGTTTGATAAGTTAGACATTCTTTGTCATGTAAGGTTCTGACGCTGATATTTATGTGGAGATTTTGAGCCTACATATCCCGGCACCTGCCTCCTTCAGTGTGTGCATATGAACTTTAATAGAATCTAGTCACTCCTTAAAGTGACAGTAGTCTTGTGTTCTCTATGTTTAGGAAGAATAATATATTTGGAGGATATCAATAAATAAAGAGACTTTCTGGATAAGCACAAGGTCCTCAATTATTTAAGAGCTATTTTACCAGTATTCCTAAAGATCAAATGTTTTAGCAATGCTGGCAAAAGCAATAAGAATTAGCTTGCATATGATGCTATTCACGGCATATGTAGTTTTCTGAGGACCACAACTCTCTTTTGTAGCATAGCCATGTACTCAGGTGCCCAGAATTTCCTATATAAATCAGATGGCCTCCTTCCTCTGTTTTCTCATAAACTTGAAAGACATATACAAGTTTTCTTATGGTTTAAACTGTATTGAGTTGCATTTGGCAATCAGTAAAGGGAATATATTTAAAATGTACAATTTGGTAAGTTCTGTTATAGCTACATACCCATGACCACCTCTCCGCCGTCAGGGTAGTGAAGGTATGTACAGTCTTTCATAAGTTTTGGTCGTGTTGTTTTATTTGTAATTAAACCCTCTTTCTGATGTGTCCCTATCATCCCTTGACTCTACACTTATAACCAGTTACTGATTCGAGAATCAAAGACTTCTTAACCCGGGATTGTCCTTTGTGGTAAACACAGCTAATAAACTCGAGTGATCTGAAGCACAGGTGTGGTACTCAGAGTTCAATTATGCATCTCTTGAATGTGCTGTGTTACATATTTTAAATTGGGTAGGTATGGGCCTGCTGTGTATGTAACAAGAGGGCTGTTCTAAGGGAGCACAGTGAATGGTCTGTTCTGTCTTATAATGGAGACATCAATAGGTAAGCAGTGAAAAGACACCAACAGAAATAAGGATTATTTACAAGCAGGTTTCAGAAGCAGTAGCTTAAGAACCTTGTCAGCCTCTAATGCTTACATGTAGGCTCCCACTGTGGTTTGCAGCTCTAGCTGTGTGTTAGAGTCACCCAGGGACCCTTAAAATGTCAATGCATAGTCCCATTTCAGTTCCGTTAAGTCAGACTCCAATAGGGTCCCAGCTCTTGGGACTCATGAGCAGCTAAAATGTCCCAGGTGATAATAATATGCAATGACAGCTGAGAATCATTGCTCATAATTGTACATAATTAAGTATTCTTTTTGGAGCAAGAACATTCTCTCTTGAGTAATCTTCACATTCCAATCAAAGTCTATGGGGTGCTGCTATCAATTTTTTCTTTCATTTGCTATTTTCTATTTCAGTGTGCATGGGGAGGACACAGAAAACACTGTGGCACTCACATTCTGAGCTGCAGCTCCAACCACTTCTTGTCTCCCCACCCTTCTCCAGTGTCTCTGCCTCTCAAAGTGCCCTGGGCGTCCTCCATCCTCACCTCCCTGGGTCTGTCCTCTCCATGCTCAGGCTCGTCCTCACCTCTGCACTTCAGGGAAATATCACTCTCTCCTTTCTCATTCTAAATATTTACTGGTTGAAGGATTTCTTTTCTAATGCATGTGTTTATACCCCTGGCTGCCCATGTTTGAATGTGCTGTCTTGGGTAATTTACGATCGCATTGATTTCAGCCTTTTGCTGATGATGCCATGACCTAAGGATTAGCTTTATAGTCAGAACTGTCTGTTTTTGGTACAAGCTCATGGGAGAAAACCTCAGGGACTGCTTGGCCATTCTGTCACACCATAGACACAGCATTTCCTTGTGCTTTTTCAAGGGAACAGTTCTTCAGGTTGAACCACCTTTTCAACCTGTTTAGGGATATTGGTTTTCTTACCTTCAATGTGTTAGTGGTACAATGTGATTTTTCTTTTTCTTTTTAAAAAAGATTTAGTTATTTATTTGAAAGGCAGAGTTTGCAGAAAGGGTGGGAGAGACAGTGAGAGAGATCTTCCATCCACTGGGTTACTCCCCCAAATGTCTGCAACGGCTAGAGCTGGACCAATCCGAAGCCAGGAGCCAGGAGCTTCCTCTGAATCAACCAAATGGGCGGCAGGGGCCCAAGGTCTTGGGCAATCTTCTGCTGCTCTCCCAGGCACCCAGGAGGGAGCTGGATCAGATATGGAGCAGCCAGAACTTGAATTGGGACCCATATGGGATGACGACATTGCAGGCTGTGACTCTTCCTGCTGCACCGCAATGCCGGCCCCACAATATGATTTTTTTTTTAAGATTTATTTATTTATTTGTAACAGTTACACAGAGAGAGAAGGAAAGGCAGAGAGTGAGAGAGAGATCTTCTATCCACTGGTTCGCTCCCCAGTTGGCTGCAATGGCCGGAGCTGTGCTGATCTGAAGCCAGGAGCCAGGAGCTTCTTCTGGGTCTCCCACATGGGTGCAGGGGCCCAAGGACTTGGGCCATCTTCTACTGCTATCCCAGGCCATAGTAGAGAGCTGGATCAGAAGTGGAGCAGCTGGGACTCAAACAAGTGCCCATATGGGATGTCGGCACTGCAGGTGGCAGCTTTACGTGCTATGCCATAATGCTGGCCCCAATATGATTTTTCAAAGTACTTCTGTGACCTGGTAGACAGTAAAGCACCACTGCTCACTGATCCTTGAATGCAGACCTTCATTGGTGAGGCAGCTGAGTGTTTTAGCAGATTGGGCTCTACATTAAATATGCAGGGATTTATTTTTCTCAAAAGGACATCAGAGCCTTGGTCCTCCCAATCCGCAATCCCTATTTAGGGGCAGATACTTGTCCAGTGCAAGGATTTGCAGAGAAAGACATCTCACCACTGCATATCACTCATGATGCGTTCATTCAGAAGGATTTTTTTTTCATTTACTATTTATATACATACTTCTAGAAGTCAAAATTACGTTTAAAGTGATCCAGTTAAAGGTGACTGTAATATTTCTCTGTTTATTCATCACAAGTTAGTCTTTTATATTTGCTTTGTTTCTTTCAGGAGGATTTTATTAGCACATATAAATGTAGCTAAGAGGTAAAACACTTTCCTTTTGTTTATATGTAACTGGGGAAACATTTTCACTGCTGACCATAAATTGAAAAACTGTGGTAACCATGATTAAGTCAGTGCAATATGTAAACATTTATTGGACACCTGCTACATCGACAACCCTCTGATGGCTATGTGGGTTTATGATATATTATATTTAATTGATATGATCCTGGGAACTATAATGTATTAGGGGAAAATATGGGCCTAACCATCAATGAATCAGTAGTAGAGCTATCTTTTTGATATATTTAGCATCAGTAAAATTTCTACAAATTCAAGTACTTGAGGAAGCTTTCAAAAATACTTAGTTTGTCAACAGGAATAAAAATAATAAAAGCAGAATAAAGATGATTAAGTTTAGACAACTAGGTGAATTGATTGCTATAAATGGGCAGTGCTTTTAACTTTTAAGTTTCCTGGCAGCTAAAGGCCTCACAATTTTTATTTTCTGACTAAAGAAAAGACAATTTATCTGCAGAGACAAAGATATTTTTATGATACTGTACTAAAACATGAATATATCTCCAAGGACTATGTGTAGTAAATATCCTATTGGATAATAAAATCAACTGCAGTTTTACAAACTACAGGGAAAGTAAATCCACAGAGTTGTGTCTAGGTCTGACCATCTGTGAGACAAGGAGCATGGCTTGAACTAAATGAAAGTTTTATAGGAGGAGCTGAGATCATAAAGTACAGACTTTTTTTCTTCTAAAAAGTACACCTTATAAAATACTTAATAAATTTAAATAATAAATAACCAAATATTAATGTGAAATTTTTCCTTCCTTCTCTTCCCAACCCCCACTTCTCATCTCATAAGTAATTTCTTTTCACCTCCAGCATTCATACTTCATGCAGTTGCCCTCAAAACATTAGACACGAATACACAGGTATTCCTGCACTCAATAATATGGATAAAATCTAACACGTTTTCACTAACAGAGGAGATAGACTATCCTAACTTCACTTTCCCTCATCTCCCAATGTTTATTAATTACAGCTTCATATTTCTGTTACATAATAAAATAATGAACTTGCAATGCTTAAAATCAATATGTGATGGATTTCTATTTAAAAATATTTATTTTCATCTCTCTTGAGTGGTAGATAGAGAAGAGAGAGCAGGAGAAAGAAAAAGAGAAGATATCTTGCATTTGCTGTTTCATTCCCCAAGTCCCTAAATACCTGCAATAGCTAGAGCTGGCCTAGGCTAAAATCAGGATCCTGGAACTGCACTGGGTCTCCCATGTGGGTGGTAGGAACACAAGCATTTGAGTCATTATCTGCTGTCTTCAAGGAGGCATTATCGAGAATGTTAATTGGAAGCACAGTAGCTAGGACTTAACTGGCACTCCTGTGTGGAATCTTGGTGGCCTGCCCCAGAATGTCTTTTGAACCTCAATGTAACTAAAAAAGAAATTTGGAATTTCTTTTTATCTGCTAAACATCTATCTAAATGTTGGATATGGTATTACTGGTATACTGCCAAGAAAATATTTTCCTTTGTCACTAAACCAGTGCTGCTTGAAGATTATTCCAAGTTCCATGATAAAATGAATTACTCTTCTCTTGTACTTGATCAATTGCTGGAAGTATGCTTTATTTTGCTTTGGTCCATAGTTTAGCCATGAGTTTAATACATAGCTTTTTGTTTTTCTTTGAGTTTATAGTTGTTTTTTTCTTTGTTAAATATTATGTATATTCCTTTATGTTACTATCGAGACCCTTTACTTCTTCATTGTAGGTCCTGTGTTATAGCAATCATATCTGCTTTCTTCCTAAGGACAGTATTTGGTGCTTCTTGCTTTCTGCTCTGACAAAGAAAACAAAGTACTTTCTAGAATACTTGTTCAGATGTCACCCTGAGATCTCCATTTAACATACACTGTATAGATATTTTGATAACCAATACTTCCTTTCTTAGACTCTTTGCATTTGGTTGGTCTCCTCCTCTCTTTTCTTCTATTGAAAGAGCAGGTGTCTGAGTAATAACATTTTGTCTGTTACTGACCTACAAAATTTTACTTTGTCTTCAAATTTTTTTTAGCTATGAATGAAAATCTAGATTCAAATAGTTTTGGGTCTAATTGTTGAGTGTGTTACTGAGTTCTCTCTGTCACCCTCTATAGCTCAATGAACCGATGCTAAACTGCTTCTTGCCTCTTGGAAGCAAATTTCAACCCTTTCCCCTGGGAAATTGTTCCCACTTTACATTTTCCAGATTTTTTTGAGGGGAGTTAACACTTTTTAAATTTAGTGTGATCAATATACAGGGAACTTTCCAATGTGAAAAATGTGCTTTTTTGCCTTTCTTCAGCTTTTAGAACACTTTTTCTCTTATTCAGTTCTTCCCCTCCATTTTCTGTTTTCTCTTTAAAAATTATGTATTTATTTAAGAGCTATAGAAAAAAAGACAAAGACAGAGTTTCCATCCACCAGTTCACTCCCGAAGTGTGTACAGTGACCAAGGCTGACACTGGCTGAAGCCAAGAGCTGGGAACTCAATCCAGCTTTCCCATGCAGGTGCTAGGAACCCAACTACTTGAGCTATCACAACTGCTTCTTAGGGTGCATATTAGCAGGAAACTGGAATTGAGAATGGAGCTGGGGTTAGAACCCAGACACCTCAATCTGAGATATGGACATCTTAATTGGTGTCTTTACCACTGCATCAAATGCTTATTCTTTTTTTCTGTTTCTTGATGAATGGATATTGCATGGATATTGGATCTCCCAGCTGCTGCATCCATGTCTCTTTAGTTTTATATCATTTCTATATTCTTTCTGCCCTTCTTATTTACACATTCAGTTTTCTCTGCAGTCTCTTCTGTTATTAATTTCTCATGATATTTCTAAGAACTCTTTTAATACTGTAACAACTTATTTTAATATCAGTAGCTGTTTTTGAGAATGAAATATTTTTACATATCTTAAATTTTCAAAAAGTGTTACAAATTTCCCTTTGTGTCCACTTTTGTTGTTAAGGACAAATCAAAGAAGCTGAATTCTTGTTGTTGAAAATGAGAAAAACAGAGATTACTATGCCGCCTTCTGTTTCTTTAGAAAAGTTGTAATTATAAATTCTGTCATCTCTTTGAAATGTGTATAAATATTTCCAAAAGCTGACCATCCTCCTGTCTGCTTTAAAACCCAGGGACTTCAAAAACTGCTTTGAAACCATTCCCAGAATTTCTGGGAGGGCCAGAGCCTCACCAAGGTGGGCTCCTTGCATTAAGATGCTAAACTCCTCACTGTCATAAAGATGTGAGACCTTTCTTCTTCCTTTGGCTGTTTAGCTAATGAAGATGGCCACCCCAAATACCAGGATGACCTCATGTGACCCCTGTGCTGTCACATCTTACCTGAGGACTAGGTGCTGTTGGTCTCGGGTTGGTGTGTGCCATAGGTGTGCTTGGCTGCGTTAAAGGGTGAGCTGTCGTTCCTTGGATTGCCTGTAGTGACCGTTACCATGTTAATTCCATGGTAAAAATGTTTCTGTCTCTTCTACTTTTATGGAGAAATTTCTCAAGTTGGCAGATGTTGTTTTTAATTAAGATCTTCCGTGTACTGCCCTTCCCCTACTCCTTTCCGGTTTTGTTTGTTCTTTTTCTCTTTTCTTGCATTCTTTGTCATTTGAGTTTTCTCTTCTTCGTTTTTCTTTTGCTATCTACTCTCTCTTCTGTTTTTAATGAATAATTGTATCAGCTAGTGTAGCAGCTTGACATGGATTTCGCCCATTATTTTGTAGATCTCTTAACACTGTGACTCTCCCTAAACAGGATTGACCATACCCTGGGTAAGCTTGTGGCTTTTCGCAACAGGCTACAAACGTCTTGGATTTGGTTGTAGCATTCATAATAGGTTCCTGAATTCTTCCTAGGTTTCCTGTTATTTTGTTTATGAAGTGCACTCCCGATTTTATCCAGGTGGAATGTACTTACCAACAAGTTTACAACTTGCTTTGCATACTGAGTGTAAAATGATCTTCATAGGTTTCTTAATCTTTCTGAATTCCAGCTTTTCTCCCTTTCTGTTCCCCAGAGCTGCCTTTTGAGACTCTTCTGGGACAAAGACAACTGCTTTTGCTCAGGTTCTTGTTAAAAGGTCAGGTACAGACACCGAACCAGATCAGGAGAAAGTTACAGGCAAACATCTTCTGAACTTAAATTTCTGTCTCAGATCAGCTGATTTGCTGCCTTTATCCTTTCTAGCTTCTCACTTTTTGTCTTTTTCAACTTCTCTCCTATTGCGAAAAGAAAAGAGAAAGAAAGCTTTTTTCATATTTATGAATGTTCTTTTCTCTCTTTTATTCTCATGAATTCCACAAAGTTTCTTCTGATTAGGTAGAAAAGAGGTGTGATTTTTTTTAAAACACATTGACACTAGAAAAACTAAAAATATATCCATCAAGATATATTTTTTTGAAATTCACTTGAATGTGTACTCTTGGTGACAAGAGTGTTTGTCTTCCATTTTTCATTTCCCAAGCATATGCCATGCCATATTAAATCTTGATGGCTTGAGTTCATTATTGTAGTGAAATAAAAATTTTATACCTCATTCAATGAATTCATGCTGGGATCAGAGTTCCAGAATAACATTTGACTATTCATATAAAGAAGTTGGCAGTTCAATTTTTATAGATTATGAAATATGAATTCTGTCTACTGTGCTTTAAAGCAACATTTTAAAAACTTGATAATAAATTTGCTTAGAAGTTGTTTGTTTTATTCTTCATAAATACATGCGTCTCCTACCTAGGCAGAAAGTCATATATATTGAAGATGTTCTCATTTGCTTTTGGTTTTCCTAGAAAGAGGCATGGCTTGCTCAAAACTATACTCTATTTCACCCACAGATGCCACATGTTGCATTCTCAAGGAGGTGGACTCATGTTAGAAGTGTGGATAATGGGTGTTTTTTGTTTTCAATGTTACTTTTTTCTGCATCAAGTTAAAAGGTCAGTATAGGGGCAGAAAAGCAGTACCTCTTATGCTTATAATTCTCCCTCATTCCGAAAGTCACTTTGATGTCATTATTATCTAAGCAGAGCAGCTTGGAAAGAAAAAAATTTTAATGGACTCTTCAAGTTTTGAGTTAAGTTTATTTTTAATCTGAAACTTACAAGCACAAGAACAAGAATTTCTTTGTGCCAGCCTAGGGCTATGGAACATCCTCTCCTTCCAATTGAGGACATCCATTGCTAATACGTCCTTTTATATTCTGTAGGTTTAAAGCATTTTTTTTTTTTTAATTTCAAAAGGCCTTTGGCATGGTACACTGATTTAATGTTTGATTTTTACTACTGATTTTAATTGCTTCTGAGGCTGTGTATAGTTTTGATACTCTATATTGTTCCTTGTAAACTACTTGGAATATTTTCTTAGTGGCAGAATATTTTACAAATCATATTTTCTCTATAATTAAATAATGTGTAATCTTTATGATGCCTACTTGGCCATCCTAAAAGTTTTAGAGAAAATGCAAGGTGTAGCTCATAGATTGGAGGAAAATATTTAAATAAAAACTGTCGCTCCCCCTCTTCGTGGAGGAACGACACAGGACCCTGCGCTGTTCTTTTGTCTGCTCAGCCCTCCCCGGGTTTGCTGCTGGTTCTTCCTGGGTTGGTTACCGACCCTTCCACCTCCGTGGAAGGGCGGTTCCCCCTGCCACTTTCCCCTCTTCCGCGGGGGAGCGGCACACCGCCGGCCGGCTCTCTCGGGGGCTGCTCAGGTGTTCCCCTTAGATGTTCCTGGTGCATGTTGTCTCTCTCCTCCTTTACAGTCCTCTTCCGCCAATCCCAACTCTGCTACCCACACGCCGAGTATGCTGCTCTCCTCCAGTCAGGAGCAGGATCAGCTCCTGCAGCTCAGTCAATCAAATTGGCGAGAGGCAGCTGTGTAGAAGCTGTTTACTCCCTTCTCAGCGCCATATTGTGGGAGAGCAGATACATAGAATAAGTCTTAATTCGAGTAACTTAGTCTAGTCCGAGTTGCTCCCCACAAAAAACATTCTTAAATATTTCCTTCCAGAGACATGAAAGAAAATAGAATCATGTTTTACAAACCACATTTATTATTTCTAGCAGTTTTTTAGGGACATCTTGATTTTTCGTGTTAAAAAGGGTTTCACGTTCTTTATGGCCAGACTTTACCAATACTTTTTGTGTGTGGCATTTAAATGAAAACTTAAAACTCCCTATTGAAGTATAAAATTCAGCAAAGAACTTTTAAGTAGCAGATCAAAGTGAAAAGAAAACAAGCCAGCAATTATTTATTTTCAGTGGGATATCTCAGTTTGTGCTTCTTTTTAAATAAATCTTGCTAAAATGAATTTTACTACATAGATAGAGCTTCTACTTGAAAATAGTCTAGCTTTAGGTATTTTGATGAAAACCATGTTCAGATGTAATGGTAGCCAAACATGATCTTCCAAATGAAGACACTCCCCTCTTTTTTTTTTTTTTTCTAAGATTGATTGCACATCAATAAAATGACTTTCTCGGAGCTGTAGACCAGTATTCTCAGTGTCCTGAGACCAGGTGAACAATCTGGTGACTAAAGCCAACTTAGTCTTCTCAGTCACTCCTACATCTCTTGTATTATATTAAAATTCATGTAAAAACTCAACTATATTTCAGTTTTACACGTGAATTACCTCCTGTGTTCACAAGTTCAGGGTAATATAATTTCCATAATAATATAAAATTATAATTGCTTTGCTGTGCTGTGAGTACATTCTTTGGAAGTGAGAGGGGCATAAGGCCCCAGTGAAAGAGATGTATGGAAGAAAAACCAATGGTCTTTTAGAGTGAGTTTGGGGCTTGGGGCAAAGTTTCCATGATAGGAGTCCCTGAGTTTTGTTATCCATGAGATGTCATTGGTTATTTTAATTTTGCACTGAGAAGTTTGTATTGAGAAACACAGCCTAACATTGAACTGAGAAGGGGAAACAGATCACTCTACATAAGGCAACACTCATGTATTCTGCCAGTATTACCAAGAATATTGTTTAAAATTACATAATTATTGACATAAATGAATTTCACTTTCATAAGTTAGAAGTACACACAATTAAGATTATTGATACCTCAATCAAAACCTTTATAGGCAACCAACCCTTGTGCTTAGAGCCTTAGGTATTATAATTAGAAATTATTTTTTCCATATTACCATTAGGAACAAATTGTAAACCCTTTCCAAATTTGCAGAGTGCATTTATGTGACATAACTCAGTGTAGTCACTTAATACTAAAATGGAATGGGGTGCATTTGCATATTTTTCATTAGCTAAAGTTGTTGTATTTTTCGAAAGCTGTCCACTCTCCCATTTTCAGAAATGTTGCATAATGGATTTTCAAAAACCTTTCTACTATCTGCTTATTTGTATGATTATCTGAATTTTAATAACGTTGTAACTCAGAAAAAGCTTCAAATTTAAAATTCAAAGACAATAGCGGAGAATCCTTTTTGTAAGGCTCTGCAATACTCAGCTGCTCACATGACAATTCTTTTGTGAATTTCTCTCCTCTTATGGCTTCCATGAGGCTGCACCTGACTGCTTCTTCCCTTCTTCTATTCTTCTCTTTTTAATGGAATTTTCAGCAATTCTGCTTCCTTCTCTAAATCCTGAGGGACTAATTTATCTTCTTTGATTCTCCTCACTGGATGAGGAGGGTCAGAAATCTCCCGCAATCAGGAATTTAGTGGCCCTGAATGTATGCCTAGAACTGAAGTTCTACCTCTGTATGATATGTTGAAACTAACCCAATTAGCTGTCCATGCCACTCCTTGCAACCCTATCAAATTTTCTTTGTGGTTTCCTTTCTCTAACAATGCTATTTTCATTCTTTCAGTCTACACGTTCAGTAGCCAAATTTAGTTTTTCACTGCTATATTGTATCTCACTATTCAAAATTCTTTTTTTTCTGTTTCTCCCCTAGTCCAGGATTTTGGTATCATCCCAATGAGCTCCACCATCTCTTTCTATCTTCTTTCTTCTTCATTTTCCATGTTACCAGAAACTCAAAAAACACTGTCCCCTCGGCTATGTTCTAGTCACTCACAAAATTCTTAACTGATACTTAAAAGTTACTTGTAGATTTAACTCCTCACTGCCCTGCCCCCTCCTGCCTATACCCAAATATACATCACCACTAGATTCCCATGTGGAATGCAAAGATAGGAGAAAGCCTGAATCCGATCCAAATGCTAGATAGGGTGCCATTGGACACCAGAAAATTTAAGAAATTTTTGGCTATCTAATTCAATTGAACAAAACTGTGATAAAACCACAGTTGTGATTCCCATGTTAGTCACCCTTGTAGGAGACATGTAATCAGGAATACTCTCTAATTGTAAGCAGGGATAATATTCCTTAGCATCTTGTTTACTGTAATTCATTAGCAGGAAACAGCAGCTAAGCTAGGAGATTGTGGGGCTCCTGTGGGACTACAGTGTGGTGGGGATCCCATGATTCCGCACTGACAGAGTCATGTCTTTCTTTACTGATTGCAATCGTGTCATTGACTCACATATGCAGGTGAGACCTGGGGAAAAAAAGATTGTAGTGAATAGAAAATTCATGAAATTTGATTTTTACTTACTTTGGGATTTTGGCACCTGCCATTAACCCATATATATCTGCACAATTTCATTTTTTAGATCTCCATGTGGCAACATATCTGTGTATTTTAGGAAAACTCTTCCTAAAATTCTGTAATTTAGCTTCCAAATATGAGTGAAGCTAAGACTGGGTCTGCAGTAGGAAATAAACAGACTTAGGAGTTAAGGAACTAGATTCAAATCCTGCCTCTGCCACTTACCTTCTCTGGTCCTTTTCATTCTTTGCTAAATAGTAGCAAGAATCCTTCCTGTGGGAGTAATGTGAGCTTAAGTGAGACAATTCTGAAAGAACTTGCCCTTAGTGTATTCTTTTCATCACCTTTACCTCATGTTTCTAGAGGAATTTCTTAAAGTATTTTAGTAATAGCTGTTTCCATATTGTAAATGTATCTCACATTCCTGCTAAATAGGATAACAATTATTCACTTTAGAAGCCTATTTGAGTTGTAGTCTTAAATTATGATCTCCTTTGGGGGCACTGAAATAATTTTATTTAACAAAGACACAAGAAGAAGAAAACAATGAACTTCCAATTGCAAATCAAGGAGAAATGAAGATGCATTGTGCCTTGGCTCATAATTTGGGTCTGTAGAAACTTATGCTTTTACTTATAAATGCTCAATTGACATGTAATTTTTAGGAACATATATTACTTAAAGTGAGGTGACTCTATGACAGGAATTCAAGCATGATTAACTTTCATGAGTCCTCTGCAAACTTTATTAGGAATTGCTAATTGGCCATTGTTGAAATGATGGCACTTATCAACTAATCATCAGTAAATGTTTTTACTCATTCTATAATCTCCCAGACTTCAGACCATCTGGTTCTGAGATCTGCCATTACAAAATGCCTGGAAAGGTTTCTGAGCCTTAGTTGTAAATTGCAAACTTTTTTTTGTTGTTGTTAAAAGGCAGGAATGCATTGCAGTTTGAACAGCCTTCCAAAAGATGAAATGGTTGAAATTAATGTTCTTTTATTGGTTAAATAAATGAATGGACTTGGTTATATAGTTATATGGAAGGCAATGAAAGTGTTCCTACAAATATATCTCTGAGCAACTTATTCCAAAACAACCAAAAAGTTCTGAATGTCTTTTCTTGCACTCAACTCTTGCTTGACCTGATGAACCAATTCATTAAAATCAGGTGATTTTGCACCCTCTGTTTTCACTTCTTCTCTTTCTAAGTGGTGTGGATTAGGGAAGGAAAGGTTTCATAGGAAACTCCTTTGAGAAAAAAATGTAAATACCTGGCCTGAAAGCATGCAGTCTGAGTTCAATGGTAAACTAGTAAGATTCAGCTGCTTTCACTTCCAAGAAAAATTAGTGTGGCATGGTTTTGTGAACTGAAGAGAAATACATGGAGCAGATAAATACAATAGAATGCAGATCCTGTTCTCCCTAGAATGAAGAAGAACTGTTCCTAAGAAATCAATTTTTTGGAGCTAATGTTTGTGTAGCAAGTGAAAAGAAAAAATAAATGTTTATTTAGTTGAGAGGCAGTTACATGGGGAGAGCAAGATCTTCTATCCATTAGTTCACTCCATAAATGGCTGCACAGCCTGGACTGGGCCAGGCTGAAGCCAGCAAGTCCATTTGGGAGTCTACCACATGTGTGTCAGGGGCCCAACTACTTGGAACATCAACTGCTGCTTTTCCAGGTATATTAGCAGGGAGCTGGGTCAGAAGTGGAGCATTGGGGACTAGAAGCAGAGCTCCAGTATGGAATGACTGGGTGACAGGTGGTGGCTTAACCCTCTGCAACACAAAGCCAGTCCAGCCCTTTCAAGTGAGATGTGTATTTATGTATTCATTTACTGATTCAATAAAATCTTTAGAAATATTTTTTACTGGGGCCGGCACTGTGGCGCAACGGGTTAACACCCTGGCCTGAAGCGCTGGCATCCCATATGGGCACCGGTTCGAGACCTGGCTGATCCACCTCTGATCCAGCTCTTTGATATGGCCTGGGAAAGCAGTAGAAGATGGCCCAAGTCCTTGGACCCCTGCACCTATGTGGGAGACCCGGAGGAAGCTCCTGACTCCTGGCTTTGGATTGGCACAGCTCCGGCTGTTGCGGCCATCTGGGGAGTGAACCAGAGGATGGAAGACCTCTCTCTCTCTCTCTCTCTCTCTCTCTCTGTAACTCTGACTTTCAAATAAATATATCTTAAAAAAAGAAATATTTTTTACTAAAATACTTATTAGCTTATTTAAAGGCAGAGTTGCAGAGAGAGAGTGAGAGACAGAGAGGGAAATCTTTCATTTGCTGATGCACTCCCCAAATGCCTGTAACTGCTAGGTCTGGGCCAGGCTGAAGTCAAGAGGCAGGAGCTCCATCTGGGCCTCCCACATATGCACCCCCCGTGGTGCATTAGCAGAAAGATGAATCAGAGTGGATGCAGAACTCCATCCTAGGCACTGCTATGTGGGACTTGGGTCCCCCAAGTGGCAGCTTAACCTACTTTGCCACAATTCCCTCTCAATAAAGTCTTTGGATGTTGATGGTGATGTTGTGAAATAAGAGTATTTCATATTTGCTTTGTTTTTTAATTTTTATTCATTTACTTGAAATGGGGGGAGAGAGAGAGAGAGAGAGAGAGATCTTCCCTTCACTTGCTCACTCTCCAAATGCCCACAGCAGCCCTGGCCGGGCCAGGAAGAAGTAAGGATTCTGAAACTCAGTCTGAAGTCCCCTGTGTGTGGGGTGGGGACCTAAGTAGTTGCATCATCATCACTGCCCCCCAAGTATGCACATTGGCAGAAAGTTGGAATCAGGAGTGGCGCCAGGACTCGAACCCAGGCATCTTAATGTGCGGTGTGCACATCCCAAGCAGTGGTCTTAACTGCAGTGCCAAACACCTTGCTTCCATTTCAGAATTTTTAAAGAGTTACTCTTCTTAGAGTAAAAAAGCTTGGTTCCTGGTAATCGAAACTCTAAATGCTAAATTTGTAAAAGGATTATAGTGTACTTTTACTAAAAAATATTTTCTACACATGGCAGTCAACTATAGAAATTATTAGCAGTAAATACTTGTGAATCCATAGAATAACTGAGGATTCTTCATGTTAATGAATTAGCCTGAAATGATTTAGGAAATCACCATGCACTGCCAAATGTGTTTTGGATAAAATATAATCATAAAATTGTTAGATATAAAAGTAGACATGACATTTTTAAGAGAAAAGAAAATCCTCAGAGCCAGAATTACAGAGAGATAACCCAACATTTGACATGCTTATGGATTCATTTTATGTATTTAATCAAGGAATGATTTTCTGAGGTGTGTGTGTGTGTGTGCATCTGTGGTAGTGTAATGTGGCTGTTTTGTTGAAGAATGAACATGTCAGCAGTACAGATAAATGTGGGAACTGAAACTGAGCTTCCTCGATAAAACTTGGAGCTGGAAATGGTCTGGCCCTATGTGTAGTAAGGATAAGGAAAGCTTGACCTCCACTATGTCAGGGAAGTAGCCAGGAAGCTTCTCAATGGCAGAAGTCAAGGGCAGAAAGAAGAGCTACCTGGGAGAGATAAGAAACCCCACGTACCCTGATTCATGGTGTACCAGGCCGCGATTCATGGAAACTGCAAGGAACGAAGATACCCAAGTTAGAGCCCTTGAGGCACTTGCATCCCCAGGCAAAGCTAATCCTGAAGCCAAATTGCAGGACTGCAGGCCTGCTTCTATGATTCAGGTCCTGTAGGAATCCCAAAGAAGTAGAGTCTGCTGAAGAAACATCTACAGAAAGATTAACAAGTCCCAGGAGGAACAATACCACCATCAGTGGGCTCATTAGAGGGAACGTGGAGAATTTACATCCCATACACGGAGACTGCAAAGCAAACTGCAGACACCTAATTTTTTTTGACAGGCAGAGTTAGACAGTGAGATAAAGAGACAGAGAGAAAGGTCTTCCTTCTGTTGGTTCACCCCCCAAATGGCTGCTACCTCTGCCGTGCTGCACCGATCCGAAGCCAGGAGCCAGGTGCTTCTCCTGGTCTCCCATGCGGGTGCAGGGCCCAAGCACTTGGGCCATCCTCCACTGCCTTTCCAGGCCACAGCAGGGAGCTGGACTGGAAGAGGAGCAACTGGGACAGAATCTGGTGCCCTGACCGGGACTAGAACCCGAAGTGCTGGCACTGCAGGCGGAGGATTAGCCTAGTGAGCCAAGGCACTGGCCCCAGACACCTAATGCTAATCAAGAGCAAAATACAAAATAGAAATCAGAAAGAGACTACAGTATTTGGAAGATTAAAGGGGAAAGGTGGCTGCAGAAGAACCATGTAGAAGTTTAAGGCCGGCGCCACGGCTCAATAGGCTAATAGCCTTAAAGAGCTAGTGAATTATAATAAGAAAAAGTTTAAGCTTTGAACAGCCCTTACCTTGACTGTTGAATAACAATTTTTTTTTAGTGTAGGGTTAATCTTATGTGTATAAAGTGAATTGAAAATAGATCTTAGGTCGGCACTGCAGCTCACTAGGCTAATCCTCCACCTGTGGTGCCAGCACCCCGGGTTCTAGTCCCGGTCGGGGCGCCGGATTCTGGCTCGGTTGCCCCTCTTCCAGGCCAGCTCTCTGCTGTGACCCACGAGGGCAGTGGAGGATGGCCCAAGTGCTTGGGCCCTGCACCCCATGGGAGACCAGGATAAATACCTGGCTCCTGCCATTGGATCAGCGTGATACAAGGCTGCAGCACGCCGGCTGCGGCGGCCCTTGGAGGGTGAACCAACGGCAAGGGAAGACCTTTCTCTCTCTCTCACTGTCCACTCTGCCTGTCAAAAAAAAAAATAATAATAATACAGATCCTAGGAGATCACCCAGAAGGCAGAACAAAGAGTTGAAGGTAGGAAACACAGAAGGGAAGTTTGAGATGTAGACAAAATGAGAGAAGTTAGTATAACTGTGAGAAGTCTTCCAGGAAGAGAGGGTTCAGAAAAAGGGTGAGGGACTTTATATGCAGATACAGTAGAGAACAGAATTATCACATTTCATTTCATTTCGTTTCATTTTATTTTTAACTTTTATTTAGTAGATGTAAATTTCTGAAGTATAGTTTGTGGATTACAATGGCTTTTAATTATCACATTTTAAAGAACCATAATTATTAAACAGGATAAGCAAAAAAAATTACCCTTAGAAATATCATAGTGAAATTATAGTCCACAAAATGTTGGTGTGGTTTTTAAAAAGCATTCTGTTGAGATGGGAGATAAAAATGAAAATTACTTGCAAAGCAATGACAATCAGATGTTTGACAGATTTGATTCTACTGCAATTAGAAGATGGTGGAATGATGCTTCCAAAAATCTTGAAAGAAAATCTCGTTGGCCCATTTTTACACTCAAAAAAATGATCACAAAGTGTAAGGGAACAAAGCTTTTTATAGATAAGCAAAGGCTAACAGTTTATAACTCATGTCTTTTTCCAAGGAAAAACTATTTAAAAGTACATTCACCCAAAAGAAAACTAAACTCAGATATGAATGACATGCAAACAGTTATGCTGACAATTAAAGTGGTAAGTGTATTATATTGTTAATGTTAAAATACATACTGGTCATTTTATAAAAAAGGGTAATGTGGAGAAAGTTAAGGAGGAAATAGTAAACCAGTAGCTTGAGAAAAGCAGGTACTACATTGAAAGAGTCTACACTTCTGTAAATGCTTTCCAAGTGAATAAAGAATAAACTGAGGGGCCAGCACTGTGGCACAGTGGGTCAAGCCACAGCCTTCAGAGCTGGTGTTCCCTACATGCGCCAGTTCAAGTCCTGGCTGCTCTGCTTCTGATCCAGCTCCCTGCTAATGCACCTGGGAATGCAGTGGAGGTTGGCTCAAGTCCTTGGGCCCCAACACCCAAATGGGAGACCCTGAAGAAGCTCCTGGCCCCTGGCTTTGGCTTGGCCCAGGCCTGTTCATTGTGGCCATTGAAAAGTGAACCAGTGGGTGGAATCTCTCTCTCTTACTGTCTCTCCTTCTCTCTCTGTGTAACTCTGACTTTCAAATAAATAAATCCTTAAAAAAAAGAATAAATTGATTAAATTTCTAGTAGTCAAAAAAGAAAAAATAGAAATAATCCTTCATTAAGAATAGGTTAAAAAGTATTATATAATATATTCATATCATTTTTTAAAAATCACATATAACATCATTATGTATTTATATTTATATATTTATATCATTAATAATATACTTTCATTAAAATAAATGAAATAGAATACTTTTTTATTTTAAAACTTAATGTTGAGTGAAAAACAGCCAGTTGCTAAAGGATATGATGTGTAAAGATTTTTGCAAACTTTCAAATCAATACTTACATTTTTTTGGTATTTACTTACTTGACATGGGGTGGGAGAGAATGAGATAGAACGCTGCTCTCTGCTGGTTTACTTCTCACATGCAAAGGTCAGGACAGGACCTGGCCATGTGAGTTGGGAGCAGGGAGCTCCACCCGAATCTCCCACACAAGCAGCAGGAACTGAATTACTTGGATCATACCACTGCCTCCCAGGGTACCCATTCACAGGAAGCTGGAGTTGAGAGCTGCAGCTAAGGATAGGATCTAGGTACTATCCTATGGACACTGGCATCATAACCAGCCTCTTAGCCATCAGACCAAACAGCATTCTCTTGCCTATTTTAGAAGCACACATTGTTCTTTTTTATGTACTCTAAAAAATACACTCAATTAAATCCTTGATAATAGTTGCATTTAAAGAGGAAGCAGGTGAATAGATAAGCAATGGAGTTGACTGGGTGGGGGGGGGGTTGTATGTTTTTGTTTCTATTTTTTTTCCAACACATTGTCTCTTTCATGTGTTGAAAAAGGGCTAAGATTAAAGCAAGGGATTAATTTAGGCTGACCTTTTTCTTTGATAAAAATACACTTATTGTTTGCCTTCTGACTGCATTCCAAGCTTGGCATTGGAGTACTTACTGATACTCTTTGTTGTCCTTGTTTTATTTGTTTGGGAGAAAAAGAAATGCAGGTAGCTTATCTGGCTTGGAAAACTGGCTTCAATCCTGAACATTCGTGATAAAGTTGATGCCATAGAGATTTAAATTGGTACAATTAAAGAAAGGCTTGATAAGATTTGATATTACACAGACATATCTCAGTATGTGTTAAGGTTTTTAAAATTTGTACATGGCAGATAAAAAGATGCAAAATGATTTGCAACTTGGGATTCTAAAATACTTCAAAATTAGCTCATTTGGTTAATCCTCCACCTGCGGCGCCGGCACCCCAGGTTCTAGTCCCAGTTGGGGCACCAGATTCTGTCCCGGTTGCTCCTCTTCCAGTCCAGCTCTCTGCTGTGACCCACGAGGGCAGTGGAGAATGGCCCAAGTGCTTGGGCCCTGCACCCGCATGGGAGACCAGGAGGAAGCACCTGGCTTCTGGCTTCGTATTGGCACAGTGCACCGGCCGTAGCGACCATTTGGGGGGTGAACCAATGGAAAGGAAGACCTTTCTCTCTGTTTCTCTCTCTCTCACTGTCTAATTCTGCCTGTCCAAAAAAAAAAAAAATACTTCAAAATCCATAGTTACTTCAAACAAGTGGTATATTTTATTCTCTAGTCTCTTCAGGGAAAAATAGAGAAACTACCTAAAAGCAAGTATAATTTTGTTTTTGTTGAAATCCTAGGCAAACTATATATCTAGAATTTACTGATAACATGAACTTTATTTTTATCAAATCAACTTTTAACACTTAGACATTTACATAGGTGCTTGATGAGTTGAGGATAATTTATTTGCAGCATATTTTTAAAGATACTAGATTTTTTTCCTAGCTGTTTTTCTTAGGAAATATGTATTCAGCAAAGTAAATGAAATTGTCATTTTTATGAGAAGAGTTTCATTTTTATGAGAAGAGTATCATTTTCATGAAAAGAGTATCATTTTTACGAGATATCTACTTGGTCAAATATCTGTCAGAAGCAGTACCAGCATCTGTCCTGCTATTCAGAGAATTTTCAAAGGATTCGTATTTGATGAAGATTTTTGGAAACAGTAGTGAATCTATTACCAATTTTCACCACAATGACAAAATGGCTCATTATCAAAAGGGTTCTGCAGAGGCATACTTTTAGTTAGATGCTCTTAATTTAGAACTCAGAACTTGATCAAGACTCTACAGTACAGGTAACTTTAGACAATTCCTGTCCTCACAAATCTACCCAAGACCATTCCTACCTTTGCATCAGACAGTGTAGGTTTCATCTCCATGAAGAGGTTTGCACACGCCACACTTACTAGAGTAGCATACATCCCACCTCCATCATACCCCACCTCCAAATCCTACTTTTGAATGCAACTTGGCATTTGTCATTTCTAAAAGTGCCTATGTTTTTGTTAGTGTGTTTTTGCCCTTCTCTTCCAGTGGAGTTTAAGTCTGAAACCATCAGCACGTTTAGTATTCTTTAAGCATAGACAATTGCTTGACACACAAATGATCAATTAAGTAATTTTGATTAATAAATTATTGACTGGGGTATTCATGGAGGGAAGGTAAGTAAGAGATCAATGAAGGATGTTCCTATAGTAACTGATTTGGATACCATGGAATTTTAGGGAAATGGGGATAAAGACCATATATGCTGACGTGCTGTTTTTAATTTCCTACAGTGCAGGTTTACTAATCCATAAACTTGTGGCGAGTGAAGTCTAAAGGCTGGTGGCAGAATAAGCTACCATGTTGCATCACAGAAGGGCCTGGGACTAAGGGACTTGTTCACATTGATATTTTCTATAAAAACTAAGAGAGGGTTGTGTTAGGAGGAAGAAACTGGGGAGAAAATGTTTGTGCAGAAATCCTGAAGCAAAGATGGGGAGTGTTCCATATCCCTCAGCAAAATGCTTGGTTATTACAAGATGAATAACAATAGCAAAGGAACATGCACTTGGCTAATGCAAGTATAGCAAATAACACTCAGAGAAAGGGAAGGAAGGAGAAGCCTGTGGACGGCAGGTTCAGTGTGGACCTTTGATGGTGTCAGAGAATGCAGGGAAGAGCTTGGTATAAATGGCTTTTTTTAAAAATTTTTTTGACAGGCAGAGTGGACAGTGAGAGAGAGAGACAGAGAGAAAGGTCTTCCTTTTGCCATTGGTTCACCCTCCAATGGCCGCCGCGGCCAGCGCACCGCGCTGATCTGATGGCAGGAGCCAGGTGCTTCTCCTGGTCTCCCATGCGGGTGCAGGGCCCAAGGACTTGGACCATCCTCCACTGCACTCCCTGGCCACAGCAGAGAGCTGGCCTGAAAGAGAGGCAACCGGGACAGAATCCAGCGCCCCGACCGGGACTAGAACCCAGTATGCTGGCGCCGCAAGGCGGAGGATTAGCCTAGTGAGCCGCGGCGCCAGCCGATATAAATGGCTTTTAAGACTCTCAGTGATGATATCAGTATGCTCTTAAATCTGTATATATGAAATATATGAAATGTGTTCACCTTATATAAATAACAAAAATTTTAAAAAAAGATTTTAAATAAAATTGTGGTCAACATGAAAATCTAAGTGAGAGATATAAAGCTTGAGAAAGATTAGAAGATACGGAAAGGAAATGAAAATCAAAGAAATGGCAGGAGGAAATTAGACACATGACTAATGGGAAGCTAAAATGGAAGGACTACCACCACGCCAAGAAATAAACATGGTGAAAATGACCATTAGCGTCTGGGTGGATGGGCTTGAGGAAAGTAAATAAAACCACAAGTGGAAAATAAGACAGTTATGAAGTTGACTTAGAGATAAACACAGATATGAAAATCAAATTATATTTGACAGAGTGGTCTTAATTATATTTCTCAAGGAAGGAGCAGAACAAATGGTGGAGCAAACATGGAAAGGCCAAGGTAATTCAGATCTACAGGGGAAGAACATTTTCCTTTAAATGAAGGAAAAGTTTTCCTTTCTTAAAATTTTAATTAATTACGTTTATTTGAGAGAGAGAGAGAGAGAGAGAGAGAGAGATCTTTTTTCCCCAAAGAAGCCATTTATTTAATGAGTACAGATTTAATAAATACAACTTTAGGAATATAATGACTCTTCCCACCATACCCGCCCTCCCACCCCCATTCCCGCCCCACCTGCTGCTTCTTTGTATATTCTCAGTCCCATTTTCCATTAAGGAAAAAAAAAAAACCTGTTTCTCGACATTGAAGACAAGGGCTATTCAAGTCATTGCTTCTCAAAGTGCCAATTTCACTTCTACAGATTTCCTTTTAGATGCTCTACTAGTTATCATGGATCAGGTAGAACGTATGGTATTTGTTGCTTTGGGATGGGCTTATTTCACATAGTATGATGTTTTCCAGATTAATGCATTTTTGCTGTAAAAGACTGGATTTAATTTTTTTACCACTGTATAGTATTCCATAGAGTACATATCCTATAATTTCTTTATCCAGTCTTCAGTTGATGGGAATTTGGGTTGATTCCATGTCTTAGCTACTTTGAATTGAGCTGCAATAAACATGGGAGTGCAGATAACTCTTTTACTTGCTGATTTCATTTCCCCTGGGTAAATTCCCAGGAGTGGGGTGGCTGGGTTGTATGGTAGGTCTATATTCAGATTTCTGAGGTATCTCCAAACTGATTTCCCTAGTGGTTTTACCAGTTTACATTCCCACCAACAGTGGATTAGGGTACCTTTTTCCCCACATCCTCACCAGCATTTGTTGTTTGTTGATTTCTGTATGAAAACCATTTTAACTGGGGTGAGATAAAACCTCATTGTGGTTTTGAATTGCATTTCCCTGATTGCTAGTGATCCTGAACATTTTTTCATGTGCCTGTTGGCCATTTGGATTTCCTCTTTTGAAAAATATCTGTTTATGTCCTTTGCCCATTTCTTAACTGGGTTGTTTGTCTTGTTGTTGTGGAATTTCTTGATCTCTTTATATATATCCTGGTTATTAATCCTTTATCAGTTGCATAGTTTGCAAATAATTTCTCCCATTCTGTCGATTGCCTCTTCACTTTGCTGAGTGTTTCTTTTGCAGTAAGAAGCTTCTCAGCTTGCCGTAATGCCATTTGTTAATTTTGGCTTCGACTGCCTATGCCTCTGGGGTCTTTTGGGTTTCCCCAATATTGTCTAGTAATTTGATGGGATCAGGTCATAGATTTAGGTCTTTATTCCATTTTGAATGGATTTTTGTGTAAGGTATAAGGTAGGGGTCCTGCTCCATACTTCTGCATGTGGAAATCCAATTTTCCAAGCACCATTTGTTGAAGAGACTGTCTTTGCTCCAGAGATTGATTTTAGCTCTTTGGTCAAATATAAATTGGTTGTAGATGCGTGGATTGATTTCTGGCATTTATATTCTGTTCCATTGGTCTATACACCTGATTTTGTGCCAGTACCAGTCTGTTTTGATTGTAACTTCCCCGTAATGTGTCTTGAATCTGATATTGTGATGCCCCCAGCTTTGTTTTTACCTGCTGGTTCACCTCCCAGATGTCCATAATAGCCTGCACTGGACCAAGAGGTAGGAACTCAGTCTAGGTCTCTCATATGAGTGGTAGGGACCCAACTACTTGAGCCATCACCTGCTGCCGCACAGTTCGCACATTAGTAGGAAACTGTAATAGGGAATGGAGCCCAGAATTCCAACCCAGAAACCCTGATATGGGATATGGATGTCTCAAGTGATTTCTTCAACTCCAAATGCTTGCCACTAGAAAAACTTTTCTTGAAGCAAAACAAGCTAACATAAACTAATTGGAAAAGCAGTGCAACTCTGCAAGTTAGAAATCAGAATAAACAGAAATAGAAAAACTAGTATTGAAGAGGCTGATGATGGCCCAAATGATTTGGTTCCTGCCATCCATATGGGACCTGGGAATGATGTCCCAGCTGCTGGCTTCAGCCCAGGCCAATCCTGGCTTGCAGGTTTTTGGGGAGTGAATTAGCCAACAGGATTGCATTCTTTTTCTCTCTCAAAAAACAAAAAACAAACAAAAAACCCCAAAATAATATCAAATTAAAACTTGAGAAATAGAAGACAGAAGATTTTTGAATAAATTTCCTAAGTTTTAAAGATGAGGAGTTAACAGATACTGTAGTTTAAAACAGAAATAAAATGACTTCAAACTCTGAGTGATTTTCATAATCATATTTCTTCTGTAGACAGGTTTTTGAGTATATATTATCTTGTTATGGTGAATGGACATTTATTTGAAGCTCAGCAATTTACTTTCATATATTTTTCATCTTTAATATTCCAGAAATTATATGTAATTATTTTCTTTGAAATTGCATGTAGTTTTTCTGCTTTCTGAACCTTTCTTAGGTTTAGTCTAGTATATGCATAGACTCAAGACATAAAGAATTATGTTAACAAAGATAGCTTCTTCTTGGTGACTGATGTTTCTATTTTATTTTCTGCTTTGATATCTTTGGTATAGCTGCTTTATATAACAAGTTCTAAATTCATAAAAAGTTTCAATTAATGAAAGTTCTTATCAAAATAATACTCTTTCCTGCAGTCATTTTTCATATAAACCTAGTTGTTACTAACACCAACATGGACTGGAATAATCCTTATAAATTTATATGAAATTATCTCTGATATCAAGGTTATGTCATAGGTGGTTGATAAATATCTTTATGATATTATCTATATATGTAATATTGTTGACTATGTCTTACCTGATTTTTATACCTGTTGACTTGAAAAATTATGTTCTACTTAATATGACTGGTTTAATTCTGTAATTAATACACAGTTATTCTTAAGGGTTGAAATTTAACTGAAATGTGATCCCTGTTAAACATAAGAGTAGGAATAAGAGAGGGAAGAGATATATAATTTGGGACATGCTCAAGCTGACTTGCCCCAAATGGTAGAGTTAGAAACATACCAGGGGACTCCAATTTAATCCCATCAAGGTGGCATGTACCAATGCCATCTCACTAGTCCAAGTGATCAATTTCAGTTCGCAATTGATCATAATGAAAGGACTAAGAGTCAAAGGGAGCACATAAGCAAGTCTAGTACCTGCTAACACTAACCGATAGAATAAATAAAGGGGAGAGTGATCCAACATGGGAAGTGAGATACTCAGCAGACTCATAGAATGGCAGATGCCCTAAATAGCACTCTGGCCTCAGAATCAGCCCTAAAGGCATTCAGAGCTGGCTGAAGAGCCCATGAGAGTATTTCAGGCATGGAAAGCCAAGACACTCTGGCAAAAGATCTCTGTGAGTGAGATATCAGTGGAAAGAACAGGTCTTCAAAGAAGGAGGTACCTTTCTCTGAAGGGAGGAGAGAACCTCCACTTTGACTATGACCTTGTCTAAACAAGATAAGAGTCGGAGAACTCAGAGGGCTTCCATAGCCTTGGAAACTCATGACTGGAGCATAGGGAGATTACTGATGCCATAGACAGGAGTGTCAATTGGTAAAGTCAACAACAGGAGTCACTGTGCACTTACTCCTCATGTAGGATCTCTGTCCTTAATGTGCTGTGCATTGAGATTTAATGCTATAACGAGTACTCAAATAATATATTTCACTTTGTGTTTCTATGGGGGTGCAAACTGTTGAAATCTTTACTTAATGCATACTAAACTGATCCTCTGTTAAAAAAAAAAAAAAAAGAAATTATCAATTCCCAACTTGACTCTCACTGGGATTAAACATGACAATAGGTCTGCTCTGATTTCATCATCATTTAAAAAAAATCATCTATTATTTTTCACTTTATGTTTCTGTGTGGGAGCAAACTGTTGAAATCCATACTTGATGTATACTAAGCTGATCTTCTGTATATTAAGATAATCGAAAATGAATCTTGATGTGAATGGAAGGGGAGAGGGAGTGGGAAAGGGGAGGGTTGTGGGTGGGAAGGACGGTATGGGGGGGAAGCCATTGTAATCCATAAGTCGTACTTTGGAAATTTATATTCATTAAATAAAAGTTTAAAAAAAAAAAAAAAAAAAAAGAAAATCAAAATCATTAATAATAAAGTATGTTAAAAATCCAATAGAATAAAGAAAGTTATCTAAAACATCTTAGAGTAGTGGTCATCTAGGTGGGTCTTTAAAGATAATGGAGGGAGGGGCCTTTGCCTCCTCATTTTCTGACATATGAGTAAGCACTTAAAAAAAGATTTAGTTATTGAAGAAAGGAAGAGTGACTGAGAGAAAGGAAGAACCAGAGAGATCTGGTTCACTCCCCAAAGGGCCCTAGTAGCCAGGGCTGGGCCAGGCAGAGCCAGGAGATTAGAGCTCCATCCAGTCCTCCCACGTGACTGGCAGAACCCCTGCTTTCTAGGCACATTAGCTGGGAGCTGCTCCAATATCAAGGCCGATGTTGCGAGTGGTGGATTAACCTGTTGCACCACAACTCCAGCCCTGGATAATACATGATTGAAAGGCACAGCATTTCTTCAGGAAAAGTATCAGTATTAAGATCATTTTGGAAACATGTGCTGTGATGCTATCAAAGAGTTCAATATCTTCATGTAATTTATTATAAAGATACAGTTATTGGGGTGGGCATTTGGCCTAGAGATTAAGATACCCACATCCTACACCTAATTACCTAAGTCTGATGCCCAATGCCAGCCTTGACTCTTCCTGCTAAGACATACCAGAGAGGCAGCAGTCATGGCTCAAACTCAGGGCCCTTGTCGGAGACCTGGATTGAGTTCCTGGTTTTTGGCTTAGGCCTCTCAGATAAAGAAAATTAAAAAATACATTTATTTGTCATGGAAAATCTTCAAAAGCATTCATTCCCTGGATAAAATAAATTAAGTAAATAAAAAAATAAAAATAAGTGCACTATTATGGCTATTAAAAGCTCTCAGCTATTTCAGATTTGCTTTCTGAGCTTCTTCCAGTGCCTGAAGCCTCAGCTCTCTTGCTCATGTTCTATGAACAGAGACTCTCACCAAGCACCTACTTTGTGTCAGACATTGTGGTAGATTTTAGGGATATAAAGAGATGAGCAAGATTCAGTATCTGTCCTTGAGGATGTCACAGTCTAGTGGGAAAGGCAAACATGCGGCTAATTATAATTACAATGTGCTAAATGATAAAATAAAAATATGGAGAAGGTGCTGTGGGAGATGTGATAGCAATTAATTCTACCTAGAGGTGGTGAGAGGAGGACATGACTAGAAATGAAATTGAAAACTCTATAAATTTAATGTAACAAGGATAATATTTTTAGACATTTTATTATAGCTAAGGCATTTTATCTACCTTCATTCTGTCTGGCAGGTAAGTGGATGTTGGCTTTGGAAGAAGGAAAAGGAAGTGGAGAGCAGGGCCAGAAGAAGGGAAACACGAAGGAAGAGAGACCAAATACCAGATTTAATACATTTCCAATCTGGAATTGACCTTGAGGTGGGGAGGGCTTTGAAGTCTGTGTTTGGTATGGGGTCTCCAGAGAACAGCAGCTTCATGGCTGATTTTGAAGGTATGGGTATGGGGCCATTTCCAGCATCATATCAGAGCAGCAGAGAACCTTTGGCAGTAGAAGGTGGCAAGGCAGATAGCCCCAAGGGAGGCAGATAGCCCCAAGGGAGACAGATGGGCTTATTATGTGCTGTACATGTCCAATAGGAGCTCCCTAAGTTCCCAGCAAGATGAATAGAGGGGCTGAGAGTACCTGTGTTTGAACAGAGACTGGGGGCAGAGCACACAGCTCTGACACAAGAGGCTTGGGCTGTGGCATGCAGATTGGATTCATTTCCTAAGACTTAGAGTAGCTGAGTGCTTCCTTGGTTGTAGTGACTCAATCTCCGAGCTTAGCACATAAGCCAGTAGCCAAGGGAAAGAAATAACATGGGCTATATTACAATTTTTTGAACTTTCTCCAGTTAAAAATGAGACCTCATATGTGTTTCAGAAATAAATAGTAAAGGCAAAGTAGCTAAGGAAAAGGCAAAAACCAGTGAAACAAGGTAGAAACTGATAAGAAAACATCCTGATAATACCCTTAACTAGACGGAGAATGAAAAGAGTGGGACAGAATTTCTTGCTCATGAAAAGTCCTGAAGGAATATTTGTTCAAGAAGTATTCTTTAAACAAGAGGAACAGTCTTAGATAATTTGGATTCTACTTTGAGTGCCTAGATATGTAGGGTTATAATTGATTTTTGTTGGAAATAAAGGAAGGTGAGTGGGAATTGGCAGAAAGAAAATATATTCTTTTGAGGCATATGATGTTTAAGATACCTGGGAAGTAGTTAATTAGAGCTGGTCAAGGTATACCACACATGATGAACTACTAATGAATGAATGAAATAGTTGATTAACATGTTGAGACCAAGCACGACAGGTCAGGTCTTTGCTAAGCACTAACTCATGTAATTGTGAGTAGAACAAACACAGTATATCTGCATCCACCTGACGAGCACAAATCATGGCAATGCAAGTTCTAATGGTGAAGACGGCATTGATCAAATAAGTATAAATAAAAAGCTTGCATCATAGACTGTGATGGGGCTATGAGGCTGCATTACCAGGAGCAATAGTTAGAGGGCCAACTGGCTTAGTCCAAGGGTGTAGTAAGGCTTCATTGTAATTGATTAATCTAAGTTCTGAACAATGCTTAAACTAGGCATGTGTGAGTGTGTGTGTGTTACGTAACTGTTTGTTTATGGAGAGCAAGCACCCCCAAAAGATGGAATAAGCAGAGACTGGGAGGCAGGTATGGAAAAGTGACATGAAAAAGACGTTCAGTGTTACTAACCATCAAGAACATGCGACTCAAGACCATACTGAGGTAGCATCTTATACATGTTAGGACAGCTATTATCAAAAAACCAAAAGATGGATATTGGTGAAAATGTAAAGTAGTTGGAACCCGTGTACACTGTTGGGAATGTAAATATTGCAGCAGCTATAGAAAACAATATGGAGGTTCCTGAAGAACATACTAAAACAAAGACAAAGAGAACTACCATATGAGCTTGCCACCAAAAGAAATGATGTCAGGATATTGAAGCAATACCTTGGTATTTATGCAAAAGAGCTGGAATCAGGATTTTGAGATTCTATCTGCATTCCCAAGTCTATTATAGCACCGTTCATAATAGTCAAGATGTGGAAACAAGAAAAATGTTCACCAGTAGATGAATGGATAAAGAAACTACACTAGATGTAACACATGAAATGTTATTCAGTCTTGAAAAAGAAGAAAATCCTGTAATAAACATTGATTTACATGGAACTTGAGGACATCATGCAGTGAAATGCAGCATTCTCAGAAGGAAAAGTGCTGCATGATTCCACATGTATGAAGTCTCTAAAATGGTCACATTCTTAGTTGCAAAGAATGGAACATCAATGGGGGAGGGGAATGCGAGCTGCTAATCAATGTGTAGAGAATTTCAGTGATGCAAGGTGACTGAGTTCTGGAGATTCTATGCACCACCTCGTGCATAAGGATAATGACATTGTATTGTACAGCTGAAAATCTGTCAAGAGGGTAGATCTGCTATAAGGGTTCATACCACAGTTTAAAAATTCCTGAAAAATTATGTACTTAATTTGTTGAACCTGCTGAAATGATAAACTGATATGCCCCAGAAGCTAAGTGTGTCCCTAAGCAGATAAAATTCATAGAAAACATACCAAGACATGTCATAAGCAAACTGCTGAACACCACAGAGAAAGAAAGACTTCTCAGAAACAGCCAGAAAAAAAACCACCCTATTGTATTTCATACAAATGAACAGCAGCAGAAGTTATGAGTGGTTTCCTATCAGAAGGAACAGATTGTCAGACCATTTGACCATTTTGTTATCAGAGTGACAATTTGAAGAGGACGAAAGAAAATAAAAGCTGTCAACTGAAATTTCCATATCCAGCAAAAATATCCTCTGAAACTGAAGTCAAAATGCAGACAGTTCTAGAAATACAAACTATGCAATTTGTTGCTGGCAAACTGCACTGTAGGAAATGATAGACAAAGTTTTTCAGACTGAAAAAAAAAAAATAACTCCAGATGGAATCCGGGATTCTACAGGAAGAAATATATGGGGCTGAAAATGCTAAATATGTGAATAACTGCAAAATGCCACGTGTGTGTGTGTGTGTGTGTGTGTGTGTGTAATTTCTTTGTCCTAATTCTTTAGGACATATGACCATTTAAACCAAATATAAAGCTATATTATAGAGCTTAAGCTATATGTGGACACAATATATATGACTATCATAGCACAAAGCAAGGTGAGATGCTTGAAGGACACATATCCTTGCAAAGTTTTTGCTCCTAATATGAAGTGGATCATGAAAAGTCATCATAAGAGATAATCCTAAATCATTCATCCCACACAAATACCCTCAATAACTTGGATTCAATGCAATGCAATTTCAACTGAATTTTCTTAGTTCTTATAAACTGACAATGTAATTCTATGATTTGCATTGAAAAACAAAAAGATGAGGTAGGCATTTGAAATAGAGGTTAAACCACTGCTCGATACACTTGCATTCCGTCTCCTAGTGCCTTGTTTTGAGTCCTAGATTTGTTCTTGATTCCAGTTTCCTGCTAATGCACACTATGGGAACCAGCAGGTTATAGCCCAAGTAGTTGGTCCTCTTCTACCCATGTGGGAGATCTGGATGGAATTCCTGGATCCTAGCTTTGGCTCCCAGCCTACCTTGCCTTTCTCTACAATAATCAAATAAATAATTAAATGAATTAAAAAATAAAAAGACAGGCCAAAACATCCTGAGATAGAGGCACAAAACTGGAAGATCTAATAGAAGAATTACTACAATGCAATATTTAAGACATTGTGGTACAGAAATGGAGTAAGAGAAGAGGTTGAAGGATTTAGAAGTAGATACACATTAATATGGTCATTGATTTTGATAAAGATGGCAAAGTGATTTTGGTAAAAGTAAATAGAAAAATATTCCAACAAATGGTGTAAAGACAACTGGATTGCTCTACATAGAAATATTAACCCTAGGCAGATCCCAGAACTACATATAAAATCTTAAACTAGCAATCTTCTGGAAGAAAAGATGGGCACATTGCCTTGTTCCCTGGAGGTATGCAAAGATTTCTTAGGGCACAGAAAGAAGCAGCTATAAAATATAGCAAAATAAATTATACTTGATCAAAATGAACACTTCTGCTCTTCAGAAGATGCTATTAAGGACATTAATATTAAGCCAAAGACAGGAGTGTATGTTTGCAGATTATATAGTTGATAGATTACTTAGATCCTGGATGTACAAACATGAGAAGCTCAAAATTCCAAACAAACCAATAAAAAATTATCTGAAGGTTTGAACAGATGCTTCACAAAGGGCAACATATAGATTGTCAAATAGCACATGGAGGAGTAGTCAACAGCATTATTCGTCAAGTAAATGCAAAGTTTGATCCATGCCACTTCAGACCCATTGCATAGTTAAAGTGAAAGCCACTTGAAGTGATACTAGCAGGGTAGCTGTGAGTATGGGATGACTTAACTCTCAGTTGTGGGACTATAAAAATGGTACAACTTTTTCAGAAAATGTTTTAGCAGTTTCTTATCAAGATTGATATTCACCAACCTTGTGAATCAACAATTTTATGATTAGCTTTTTAGCCAAAAGAAATGAAGCAAAATGTAAGAAAAGTAACTTTTACACTTATACTTTCAGTAGTAATATCTAAAAAATTAAAATTGCCTCAAACAATAACTCAAATGTCCTTCAGTAGGACAGCTCATAAAATTTGTGGTGTGTTCACACCATGGGGTGCCACTCAGGAATAAAATGAAGGGAGCAGCTGAGGCACAGAGCCCCATGGAAGACTTTCACAGATGATATTCTGAGTGAAAGAAGACACATATAGAGGACTAGATACTGAGAGATTTCACTTATAAGACATTTTAGGGAAGAGAGAGCTAATCCATGGTGAGAGATTATTCACAAGTGATTGATTCTGTACAGGAGGAGAATCAACTAGGAAAGACCTGCAGAAACATTTGAGATGACAAAAGTGTTCTTCTTAATCAGGGCACATATTTCACTGGGACGTGCATGTGTCATACTGTGCACTTAATATTTGCACATTTCAGTATGCATTTAAAAATCTGCAAGAAAGTATCAACCTCTGGTTTACTCGATTTGCTCTCAGTAGTGCTATTTATTAGCAACTCTGAGACTACTTTCTGTGTTCCTAAACTTGATCAAATGAGTCAATATATGGTAGATGATCAGTCAGATTTCTCCCCACTGGAGAAGTGACAGAGGTCATTGGTTCTCTCTCAAGATTCCTTCCCTTTCCTTTCAGATGAAAAAAAAAGTTTCTGGGATGTAACTGATCACATTAACTGTTCAGGTTATTTACTAAGGTGGAATGCTTTTTGGGGGCATGGGATTTAAGAATCATATTATTATTTCAGAATAGTACTGATAGTGTTTGAGATTTCATCAAGGTGTTTTATTGGAGATCTAGATGGACAGTTTGTCATATGACTTTGAACTCAGGAGCATGATCAGATATGCAGATATAAATTTAAAGACCTATAGCTAATGTTTACTCAATGATTACTGCATGCTAGGCACTGTTGAACACACTTCCCAGGCAAAGTGTATACCACATGCTTGAAGCACAGCCTTTTAGTAGACTCGTTTTACAGACACATTGAGACTCAGAGTCATTTCATAAATTGCCTAAAGTCATAAAACTTGTTCACAGGTGCGGATGAAATCATTGGGATCATTGACAGATGATATAACAGATGAATAGAGCAAAGAAAGCTGTAGCAGACTTTCCTACTTATCTCTCAATATTTCCTCCCTTTTCTTCCATATTTAAAAAACTATGTGGGGATGCTAATCCTCCTTTAAACGAGGATTAAAGTATAAAAAGAAAGACTGAGAGTGCCTACTCTATGAAATAGCAAATGGCTCTCCTTCTCTCTCTCTCTTTTTTTTTTTTTTTTTTTTGACAGGCAGAGTGAAGAGTGAGAGAGAGAGACAGAGAGAAAGGTCTTCCTTTTCCATTGGTTCACCCTCCAATGGCCGCTGCGGCCGGCGCACCGCACTGATCCGATGGCAGGAGCCAGGTGCTTCTCCTGGTCTCCCATGGGGTGCAGGGCCCAAGGACTTGGGCCATCCTCCACCTCACTCCCGGGCCACAGCAGAGATCTGGCCTGGAAGAGGAGCAACCGGGACAGAATCCGGCATCCCGACCGGGACTAGAACCCGGTGTGGCGGCACCGCAGGCGGAGGATTAGCCTAATGAGCCGCGGCGCCGGCCTCTTTTCTCCACTTCCAAGCTTGATTCTCAGTCCTACCTCAGGCAATGAGAATGAGGATACACACAAGAAATTAGAGAGCTCAGAAGTGGTTGTAGGTGGTCCATGGATTCTGTGGATCAGAATTGCTAAACCGTGTTCTGAATCAAATAACTCAAGAATTTAGTGTCACTGAGGTCAGCAGTGTTTGCAATGCAAATGATAAAAACACAACTCCCACAAAATTTACACTGTTGTGAGAGCATTTTCAATGCATTGATAGGGGTGGAAACTGTCCTGGCATGGTTGAGATGAAAATGTGGAGACATAGACAGTGTATTAATAAATTATTTTAGAAGTTTGACTTTAAAAGATTACAGGAAAAAACAAGGTTGGTGAAAATTCTTTTAGAGGTTGAGGAAATCTTGAATAAAAAGCAAGACCTAGGAGAGAGGGAACTGTTACAGAGAAGAGAGAAGTTTGTATGAATGGGTCGTAATGCAGAAGGCGTGTCTGCCATTCACGGTGTTAGTGGGGGTGTGGGATTTTGAAAGTATACAGTAGTAGACTCCTTATCCCAGTTTCCCTTTAAATAATTTCAGTTACCTGGACCAAAAATGTTCCAAAATGTTATATGAAAGTTTTCAGAAACAAGCGATTCATGAATTTTAAATTGTGTGCCATTCAGAGAAGGGTGATGAAATCTCCTGCCGTTTCTCTCAGTCTGGCCCAGGATGTGATCATCCTTGGCCAGTGTATTCATTCTGTATGTGTTATCTTCCCATTTAGCTGTCTTGTTTATCAGATTGTGATGGTAAACTACCCTAACTTTGTAGCTTAAAGTTTTCTCACAATGTCTACATAGTCCATCTCACTTCATCTCATAAGAATAGTGAGTTCACTGCAACAAAATAGAGAAGACATGCATAATTTGCTCATCGTATGTTGTCACAATTGCTCTGTTTAATAAAACATAATAATTAGTTATTGTTAGTCTCTTACTGTGCCTAATATGTGAAGTAAATGTCATCAAATATGTATTTATAGAAAAACAAAGTCTAGGTAGGCTTCTTTAGTATGCATGATATTAGAATTCTACTTGGTTGTCTTGGAATGGATCCTCCATGGGGAAGGGAAGACTACTATACAGGCTGAATTATATGGGGGGAACAAGGCAGGGAGGATCTATCTACTCTAGAGAAATGTTAAAATTGAAGATAATAATTTGTAGACGTTAAACCTGGACATATCGATTATAGCAGAAACAATGGGGAGTGAGCTAGAACTGCTTAAATGATTTTTAAGTGGATGTTAGAGTGACATCAGAAACAGGTGGGAGGTTTAAAAAAACTCTCTGCTTACATCTACAGACACCTACTAGTGCCAGAGTTTCAGTGGGGTTTGTGAAAAAGAAGAGTTGATTGAAACCAGAACCAGTTAGAGTAGGTTAGATTTTGCCTTGATTGAAATATTGTTAGATGCTTATTTGCTGATCATGGTCAGCTGGAGGCTCTGCTCCGCGTGGTTCTGTCAGGACCCAGGTCTCACGGAGGCCTCATCTCCTTGCTTCCCCCCTTTCTGAGGCTGAAAATAAGGGAAGGGCTGGCGATGCAGAGCAGCAGGTTAAGCTGCTGCTTGTGACACTGGCATCCCATATTGGAGTACCAGTTCCATCCCAGCTGCTCTGCCTCTGGTCCAGCTCCTTGCTAACATACCTGGGAAGGCAAGGCATGATGACTCAAGTTCTTGGGACCCAGCCACCCATGTGGGAAGCTCAGATGGAGTTCCTGGCTCCTGGCTTCCGCCTGGCCCGGTGCTGGCTGTTAAAGTTTTTTGGGAAATGAACCAGAGAATGGAAGATCTCTTTTTTCCGTGTTTCTCTCTTTTTCTCTGTCACTCTGCCTTTCAAAAGATAGATAATGTTTTAAAAGAAGAAAGGGAAAGGAAGGTGGCAAAACACATATTGGCTCTTTATGCTTTCACCTAGAAGTCACAAAGATTGTTTTTATTTATGTTCTTTTGATCAAAGAAAGCCGTGCGTTATCTCGCAACTTTAAAGAAGCAATGATTTGCCATACTGCGTGTTTGAAAGATTGAGGGGGTGCAGAAACAAGAAACATAGCATAATGTTTTCCTGTGAACATGAATTATGAAACAAATGAGAGAAGTGTTAGGTACTTATTTCTTTTTGAAGATTTATTTATTTATTTAAGAGTGGCATTACAGACACACAGAGGAAGAGACAGAGAGAAAGGTCTTCCATCTGCTGGTCCATGCCTCAGATGGTGCAATGGCCAGACCGGAGCTGAGTTGATCAGAAGCCAGGAACCAGGAGTTTCTTCCAGGTCTCCCATGTGGATGCAGTGGCCCAAGCATTTGCACCATCTTCCACTGCTTTCTCAGGCCATAGCAGAGAGCTGGATGGGAAGAGGAGCAGCCAGAACATATTCTGGTGCCCATATGGGATGCCAGCACTACAGCTGGAGGCTTAGCCCATTATGCCACTGTACAGGCCCCAAGCACTTATTTTTCCCAATGAACCACAATGGCATAGAGTAAGAAGTTAGGGGACAGATATTAACATTTTCAAGCCAATAGGCATTCAGGAAGAAGCTTAGAGAACGTAGAGGCAGACTAAGTATTATGTCAGGAGTCAAAGCAGTGATCACTTTTTTCATTTCTGGAAAGAGAAGGGGTTTCTAAGGGCAAATACAACAGAAAAAGAGTTAAAAACATAAATGAATGATTCTAAAAGCATAAATTTGTAACTTAAAAACAAAATATTAAAACACATCTGAGACAAAAACTCTAGTATATGTGAGGGTACTTTGAAAAGTTTGTGGAAAAATGCAATTAAAAGATAAATTTATTTTGGTTCAAAAACTTTCTCAAAGGGGTTAAAAAATCCTTAGCTTTTTCAATATATGAATTTTTCAAGGACTTTTTGGAGTTTCCTCATATAGACCTTTTATAAGGCACACACACATCATAAGGAAAATCTGAATACCATAGTAGCAAAGGGAATTGTGTTAAAAAAAATTCACTCCCTTTCCCCTCTCCCCATGTGCTAACTCCTTTACCCCCAAGAAGTCAATGTGCTTTCTATCTCCTTGCCGTTGGGCTCATCCGTGTGATAGGTTGAGTTAATTAGAAAAAACAAATGTGAAATAAACAAAGACTTAAAGACTTACATATGCTTGTATGATGGAGATAGGCCCTTCAATCTTTTACGATTATCAGGAAAACAACTTTTCCTGGAAGCCTACTGGTACAGGGAAGATGAGAGCTGCACAGATCAGACCTGAACCCCAACCAAACGCAGCCTAATTCAGGCACCCTCCTGCCAGACTGAAGATACGTAAGCAAAGAGGTGCTGCTGTTCTCTGCTGCTGAGATGGCACGCTTGTTACACGGAGCTAGTAGACTCATGTACACATACCTGGAGTAGGTGCTTTAGAACAGACGCTGAGTTTTGGCAACTAGAATATTTGTTAGAATGAACACCTCTGGAAAGGTGGAAAAGAGAGCAGTTGAGCTGTGATACAGGCCCCAGAAAAGTCTTGAGCAACTACATGAAGAGCTCAACTCCAAATGTGGCCAGAGTTGTCCCACGACAGACTGAAGCACTGTTCACGTCACTGCTGCTGTCAGTCTTACCACCTTGGACTCTGTGCAGCTGAGGCAGACCCTGCAGGCAGACGCTGACTGAAGACTGGGTTCTCAGTTGTTGGGGGAAACCTACTTGTCCTCGAAGAAGGATCTGGAAAGAGAATCTTCTTGTCCTCTGTAACTTATCCTTCGAGTGACTCCATGCTACCATGGGTTGTGTTTTTCTTTTCCTTTTCTTTTCTTTCTTTCTTTCTTTCTTTCTTTTTTTTTTTTTTTTTTTTTTGAGGAGGAGGAGGTGGAAATTTGGAAGAGAAAGGCTGGCACAAGAACTGTAGTTATTGCCAACGCAGCTCTCGTTGGTTCTGGAATTCATACTCAACTGTCTCCTCTAATCTCCATTCTAGGTTCTTCTCATCCCCATTTAGTACCTTGGCTTGTCCTGGGCTGCCCGGTGGCATGATCCAGATTTTTTTTTTCATGGTCAGGTGTTCTCGGGCTCTAGTTGCTACGTCCTTGTCAATCTGGAATTGCTTCCTCTTTTCATTAATCACTACAATTGGGTAAGAGTCCCAGTGACACAGCTGGGTTTCATTCGTGTTCCTCCCTAAGCAAACAGGAGCTCTGCCTCCTTGTGATGCCGGGTCAGTAATTCCTACGTGAGGTTGATTCCTTTACTTGCTGCTGGTAAGGGGCTCTAAGATGTGAGGGGCTCTAAGCTCTCAGGGGGCACCGCTTTTAGTTCACTGTGTCTTTCAACAGAGTATGTTTCCTTTAGGGACGAGGGCATCTAAGTCTGAAGAACCTAAAGTTACATTGGGAACACAGAGGTCCCTGGTCATAACCACTTGGTTTCCAGAAATTTGTGTGCTTCTTACTGGGGATGAAGTGTCATATAAATGTCTTGTGACTCAATCTGTGTAGTGTGTCCAGAATGGGATTCCATCCTCACAGAGTTTTGCCTCCCAAGTTTTTAGTTTTTTGTTCAGGAGGCTGTTTCATCGCTCTCTCAGCCACTGTGTTACGCAGTATGTGATGCAACCAGGGAATCCCGCAGCCATGGGCCCACTCTGTTCCTACTTCATGTTGAGTAGTTCTCTTGGTCTCATTTCATGTGATATTTCGTGGCATTGGTTCAAACATCCTAGGTGGTGTTGTATGGTTCGTGACACTGGGATACTGGAAACTTCTAAATGCTGTTAGAACAAATGATATATGGGATATTGCTACAAAGCATCACTTTCAAAGAGTGAGATAAAGTGACATGTAAAAGAGTTGCTAAGTGAAAAAAATTGTCTCCATAAGTATATACATTTTGATACTATTGATATTACAAATTAGTGTATATATGTGTGTGTGCTTCTCAGTGCAGAGAAGTTCTAGGATGCATACCACCAAGCTATTATAAATGGTTTTCAATGGGAAAATAAATGAAGTTGGAGGTTGTTGGATTAGGATGAAGAAGGATGCATGGAGTTGTGTGGAACTTTAATATTGCCTTCTGTGCATGGTTGAATCACAAAAACATACTTGAGTATATCTTTTGTAAAAAAAACATGCATATTTTGAAACTTGAAAATACATTAATGTACCAGGAAGTGTTAATTAAGGGATTAGAGGCCTGGAGGGACCTGAGGGTTCCAGCACTTACTTAATGACCTCCCTCCAAAGTCCTATTTTTGGCACTAATTATCGTTCCTCATTTCTTACCATCTAATCCTGCACTTCTTTATATTGTTATTTCACTTTTCATTTTTTTTATATCTTGATTCCTATATTGTTAGAAGCTGTTTGAGCCAGGGGAGCATGATGTTTTCCATATAGTTTATCCACCCCTTCTTGTATGTCCCCTCACCTATTTTTCATGGCTTCATAAAAGCCAGGCATGCTGGAGACACTCTAAATATTCATCAAATGAAAAATTATGTTAAAAAGTTCCGTATAGAGCAGTCTCTACATAACTTTTAATCCTTTCCATTAGTGTACAATTTTATACTTTAAAATCCATTCTGTATACATAACTTCATTTGATCTCCTGTTAACAGAGTTCTGGACAATGCAGGTATGATTTTGCCAGTTTTCAGGAGGATACAGTGAAGCTAAAGGTCATTTGATGTAGCAAATATCAAGGCGTGGAAGGAAGCTCAGTCTTAACAACTCTATATCTAATAATTTTGTGACTGTGATGTGTAAGCATATAACATTTTACACAGATCAATCTGCATTTAACTAAGAGTGGTTTAGAAGAATGAAATGATGGCTTGGTTTTATGGAAAACAAAATATTATAGTATTCAGAAATTTTAATTGCATTTTAACAATTGCTGAGATTAAACAGATGGCATTGTGAGATTTATATAATGAAAATACTTGCCCAATTTAGGAGCAGAGGAAGGTGCTGGACTTGTATAACCTTTCAGTATTACAAGTACAGAACAACAGTGTCCACTATAAGAAGCACACATGTGGAATTAAGGGACTGCATAGCACTGTTCTGTTTTTTGGACACCCACCATCAGTTCTCATCTAGATGACTCCTTTGCTATATTCCTTATGAATTCCACTCTTTTCTGTGCATTATGGTCTTTAGTGTGCATAATATGAATCCTTGTAAATGCGAGGGATCTGAGGATTCTGCAGGGGCCATCTCCCCCCTGGGACTCTTCCTGATCTCCTTACCCTCAACTTCTTCTCTGCAGGAGTTTCGGCTTACTGGAATATATCATTCTCTTCTAATTGATCTAGAGAGAGTATGACTTTGTCAGTGGTGGCAGGAAGTGAATGGCACTTCATGGGACAGACATCAAGGTCAAGAATGTCTCCAAATCCCTCACGTTTACACAGATGCATGTTATCACCTCTAAGTCAATGTCCAGTGCGGTGCTGTTATAAAAGCCACACTGTCTCTCTCTTCTTTTTTTCTATGAAATAGTGTAAGAAGAGGAGGGAGTGGGAAAAGCATTCTTTCATGGTTGTATTCTAGTACTGAATGAGAGTATTCCCTCCAATCTTACAGTTAGCAACTAACCTCGTACATTATACACTATTATAAATGGCATTTTTAGTTATTAATCAGAAATATCTTGGAACTATTTGGACTTGGACTATTTCAGTATTTAGGGGGAAGACTCCTCTCCCCAAATATGAAGGCATTTTTTTGTCTTTTAATTTATAGCAACTGATATCCAGGTGGCCTAAAATAGCAGGGGTCTAAAGAATGATTTAAAGTTTTCTTACTTGGAGGTGGTGTGGGGGTGATGAATTGAGGTGTCTCTTTCCTGAATTGACATTTTGACCATTCTGGACTTCAATTATTCCCCCACATGAACTCACGACCCAGTCAAACAAGTCTATTTGTCAGTCACTGAACAGGTCTCTGTTCATGCTGTCTATGCCGCTCTGTTTCCTTAATATAAAATGTCCACACACCTTTCCAAGTGAAAGTGCACCTTGTCCATGAAACAATTAAAATTGACCTACAATTGACTTATTTTTATCTCCTCAATTCAAATTTTGGCAATTGGAGTCTTTTATTAGAAACTAATACTCAGAATATTAAATTTAAAAATATAAAGAAGCTAACTTAGAACCGTAAGTTATTACACATGCTTTTAAAAAGAGAATTACCATTTTAAGCCTATTTGCTAATATAATAATAGGGCCTTGCATGTGGTAAGTTCTCAACTATTTCTGATTAGGGGAATAATGAAAATAATTGAAGTTTTCTATTATTTGGTGAATGAAGCAGTACAGAAATACCTTAAGACACAGAACACATCAACCATCCTACTTCTGTCTCTCCTTGAAAACATGTCCTTCCCAATAGGAAGAAAAACGACCTCTATTTTTAAATAATCATCCCCTTGCTCTGCTTTACAGCTTAACTACATACGTGTGCATATCTAAACAAGCTGACTTGGCTTCCTCTGTCTTTGAGCATCACGTAAGGGAAAGGCAGTATGCATCTGTGGCTTGTTCCCTCGGCATGCGTTCATTCTATTTAGCTGTGGTTTCTTCATTTACAGGGTCACCCACCATTCCAGTCTATGCTATAACTTATTTTCTCATTTTTCCTTTTATAGATGTTTAAGTTGTTTCCACTTTGTTTTTTTTTTAAACTTTTATTTAATGAATATAAATTTCCAAAGTACAGCTTATGGATTACAATGGCTTCCCCCCTATAATGTCCCTCCCACCCGCAACCCTCCCCTTTCCCACTTTGGAACTATTTCAAAGAACGCAGTAGGGGACACTGTTACATGGCCTTTGGTGCACATGTGCAAGGGTTCCTCTGTGATAGTTCTGGGGATGAGAATTGCATGTGCCCATTTTCAACTTTTCTGGATAACATTGAGGGATTTTTCCAAAGGGATTGAACCAAATGACGTTCATACCTGTGGCTCATAAAAGTGGATAATTAGGTATCTGAATGGATTCAGCCAGATGAGTGTGAAATTTGGTTTAATTCTCATTTTTTAAAAAAACTGGTGAGATAGAGAATCTTTTTGAAATAACTTTTATGGATTTTTACCTGTATTTTCTTAGACACTTGGACATTATTTGATTCCTAGACATTATTACATGTGAATATATATCTTGGTTACCAGTCCCTTGTCTCCTAAGTATTATACAAATGTATTTTCCAGTTTTGCAGTTTCCGTATTTCTCTTGATGGCATATTGGCATATATTGATGAATAGGAATTCTTACATATAGTGTGGTAAATGTAGCTCTTTTTGGGGGGTGTTCTTATATCAATTCTCTTTCCGGCCACATGTCATTTGTATTATACTCATTTGTATCATTTTCTAAAAACCATTATACGTTTGTTTTTTGCAGTTTATTTTATAATTTATCTGGAATTATTTTTTGGTGTATGGATAAGGTAGAGCTCTACCTAATTTTTCCATATGTTTAGAAATAATCTAGTATCAATTATTGAAAAAAATATCTGCTCTTTCATCACAAATCTGTAGTGCTACCTATTTACATATGCATAGGTTTATTTCTGGACTCTGTATTCTGTTACATTGTTTTAATTTTTACTGCTGTGCCAGTAGTCACACTGTCTTACTTTTCATGGCTAATTGAGAATGTCTTCCCTATTGTGCTTCTTTATTCACATGTATTTTGTTTATTTTGGTCCTTGCTTTTCCATATAAATTTAGGAATATGTTATTCAAGTTGACAAAAATTCAGAGGATCACTATGAATCTAGAGAGATAAATTTGAATATGTTGGGGGTATCTTTACTACATGTATTTTGAAATCCATTTCTTTTGTCTTCCTTAAGCACAGTTTCCTTTAACATAAGACACTGTATCTCTATTTACTGAAAAATCCATCATAGAATCCACATATTAGGGAAAAGAGAAAAGGGAGGGGATGGGGCAGTCTGGGGGAGAAAAACGGGGGGGGGGATGAATCTCTCTAGTGCATATTTTCATTTTCTATTCTGTGAATAAAAAAACAAGTAGTTTATTATTTTTGGCCTCTATCTTCAAACACTTAAACCACTTAATGCCCTTCCTTTTGGTACAGTTATGAATTTTATTAGATAGTGGTTTTTTTTTTCTTTTATTTGACAGGCAGAGTTAGACAGTGAGAGAGAGAGACAGGGAGAAAGGTCTTCCTTCCGTTGGTTCATGCCTCCAAATGGCCCCCATGGCTGGCGCTGCGCCAATCCGGAGCCAGGAGGCAGGTGCTTCCTCCTGGTCTCCCATACGGGTGCAGGGCCCAAGCACTTGGGCCATTCTCCACCGCCCTCCCAGGCCACAGCAGAGAGCTGGACTTGGAAGAGGAGCAACCGGAACTAGAACCCAGCACCCAAATGGGATGCCAGTGCCGCAGGCAGAGGATTAACCAAGTGAGCCACGGCGTGTGCTCCAGATGGTGTTTTAAATGTGGAGCTGGATCTGTGTTAAAGGTCCCATCCATGTGTGTCATAGTCTCTTTACCACATTTTCCTGGTTTCAGTTGAAGCTGGTTGCCTTTAGCTTCCCGTGTTCAGCCCCCTTACTATGCAGGTTAGTGGGTAAACAGATGTGCTTCCCTTCTGGCCCATACATCAGGGAAGCCTCAGTGGAGTCCTGGCTTAAGCCGTATTCTTCAGGTTAGCTTCTGCCAAGCAGTGCTGCATTTATAGGTTATCCGTCAGCGTCTCATCCTGTATTTCCCTTCTCATGTGATTATTTATATGAACTGGGATCCCAGAGGGACAAAGGTAAGGCAAAATTTAAGAACTAAGCTGTTTGCAAATATCCAATGCTAGACTTTTAAGATAGCAAAATCCTACATCTATATCACAAAGCAGGTTGTACCTTTGCGTGGTGATTGTAACTAATAGTACTATCTTTTTATTTGTAAACAATTTTGCTTCATCAAAATAAAAATATGCTGTTTGTTTCTTTTTTCTGAACATGATTATTACTTAATATTAAATATTAAAGATTTTAAAGGTGAGTGTGTGTTCAGGGCATGAGGTTATTTCAGAATGGCAAAATGTTGAGTCTGTTTGCCTGCTGTTGCTTGTGTGAATCAAGAGGTAACGATAATGGCCATTATTATGCTATGGGATGTTTAGTATTTCACAGCCTTCAGATCTCTTAAGTATATATTGACTTGATCATCACAAACTAGATTGTTAAGGCAGTTATTTTGATTCATATTTTATACTTTTGGAAATTGTTGAAAAGAACTAGATAAGCTTTTGGGTTTTTAAGATCAAGAACAGTGTCCATTGTGAGCTGTGAATGAGATAGACCAATGTTCCTGAATGTTAGGGCTGATATATTGTAGTTATTTTTTAAACGTCACTTCTGGATATGCCACGACACAGTGTAGCATAGTAGAAAGCCCACGGGGTTTGGATTCAGATAAGTGTATTTAAGTGCAGCCATCTGTCAGTTGAATGACCAAAGACAATGTATTTAACTTTCTTGAGCCTTACTTTTTTCATTTTTACAGTATATGTGGCAATATGTAACCTACAGATTTATTATAGAGTTATAGAAAGCTTCTGGCATGGTTCTTCTCAAGTGGAAAAGTTTCAATATATTCTGTCAGTTATTTGTAACAATTAAGCCTTTAAAAGTAAAATGGAGACCAGGGACCAGTTTGTGGTGCAGGGGGTTAAGCACCACTTGCAGTGCTGGCATCCCATATGGGCGCTGGATGGAGTCCCAGCTGCTCCACTTCCAATCCAGCTCCCTGCGAATGTTCCTGGCAAAGCAGCAGAGGATGGCATAAGTGCTTGAGTTCCTGCACCCATGTGGGAGAACTGGATGAAGCTTTGGCTCCTGGTTTTGGCCTGGCCCAGTCCAGCTATTGTGGCTATCAGGGGCGTGAACCAGCAAATGGAAGATCTCTCTCTCTCTCTCTCTCTCTCTCTCTCTCTCTCTTCTCTCTCTACTTCTGCCTTTCAAATAAATAAAATGAATCTTTAAAAAAAAGTGAAATGGAGACTAAAGAAAATTAAGTAAGGCTATGGTTTAATACATGATATTAAAATAATATTTGCTCCAAACTTGAATTTGAAATTCCTACTGTCTCTGCCTGGGCACATTTTCATTTCCCTCCACATTGCTGTCTCTTTGATGTGGTCATGAGCAGGGGATGCTGTGAAATGCTGCCCAGAGCCCTCCTTGGTACTTCTGGCCATGTTAGCCTAATTGCAGGAAGCCTTGGAAATTGCTCTTATTGGAGAGGGTTGCTTTCTTCCAAGTCAAGCCTCTTGCTTTCCTTTCCTGGTGATAGCCTCCACCCAATGACTAGTGCTTTTGAGAATATAAAGGCTTGACTTCCTTAACATAAATCTAAAGTACCAATGCAACTTCAGAATACCCTGTGACGAGTGATTCTGACCATTACTGAGACTGCATTGCATCCCAGTTGTCTTGCTGTCCTTTTCTTCCACACGAGGTGGTTCTGAAACATTTCCCAGTGAATTTCCCGAATGACAATCTCTGTGTGCTTCCCAGAGATCCCAACCTGCAATGCAATATAACTCTACTTTGCTGTAGATCTGTGCAAAGGCTTGTCATCATATATAATGGTTAAGAAAGTTGGAGGACTCAGCTTGTTTAAAATCATTCTCATCAGATGTCATTTACAAAAGACAACATAGATCCTCTGTTGGGTTCCTCCTATTGGTTGTTTTACGGATAAAATATGCTCTCCAGTGTAATAAAGCTTTAGGATAACAGATTTATGCTATTTAAGTAGAGTAAAAGCATATCAGAATGGAGGGCCAAAAAAGCAGGAGTGGCAGAAAGAGGCATTTATGAGACAGGAAACTCGTTATTACAGAAAGACTGCCATTTTTTTCAGATTTTTTCCCCTAGTAGTTAAGTCCTGAGGATATAGTTCTTTCCTCTTTCCTCCTATATTCTCTCATCTATAGTGGCAGGAAATGCCCAAGCAAGCTGTTCTGAAGAGAGCAAGCACTATTTTTCTATAGTTTCAAAGAATTCTTACAGCATAAGCTCTACCTAGGGAGGCAGCTGTGGAAAGAGAGATAAAATAAAACAGAAATATATTTTCTTCAAGTCGGGAAGTCAGGAAGTGGAAGGCTAGGCTGTCAGTCAGACAGGGCTTGAGTACCCAACATCTGCCTTTTCCATGTTTTGGAGCATTGCCCATCTCTCTCTCTCTCCCCCTCCCTCCTTCTATCCCTCCCTCCTTCCTTCCCTTCCTCCCTCCCTTCTTTCCTCTCTCTCTCCCTCTCCCTCTCAAGTAAATACAGAAAACTTGAGGAAAGATATAGAGCCAGCATGAGCGAGAGGGAGAAAAATGGACAATGTTCCCATCAGCTGTTTCACTCTCCAAAACCCAAAATGCCCACAGTGGCTAAGAGCAGGATGGACTGAAGCTGAGGTCTCGCGATTCAATCCAGGTATACTATGTGGATGGCGACTCAGCTACTTGAGCTGTCGTTGCTGCCTCCCAGCACGCACATTAGCATGAAGCTGGGGCTGGGTACCAGATCTGGGAATTATACTCAGGGATTCCATTGCTGATGTGGGTGACCCAGGCAGAATCTTGACTGCTAGGCTAAGCACCCCTCCTCCCCCCAGGCATCTCTTTTCTATAGTGTTCTTCAAACTGGAGACTATGGACATTCTTGTGATCAAAATGAGGCATAGCTGTAGTGAAGTAATTTGCCTGTGTTGTGAATCTTTAAGATTTTGAAGGCACATCTTTAGCTTCGTTTACTATTTTATCTCATGGGATATTCAAAAGCAAAATTACAAGAATTTTACTTTTCCATTTTGGTGAACTTCCATCTTGTTTCCAAAGCTTGGAACATAGAAACTTTAAAGCAGTCATTTGAAAAATGCAGTAGTTCCATATAAGGAAAAAACCCAGTACTATTATGCTCTCAACAATGTAAACAGCACAAGGAATGAGTATGCTAAGGTCAGTGGGCTTGAGAGTGAAGTACAAGAAGGAGGTCTGGGCATGAGTGAAGTGTATGGAGGACAGGAAGGAGGCCAATGGAAAGGATGAAATCTATGAAGATCTGCACCACTTGCAGACAAAAATTGGCTTCCTAAGTTCAGTTAAATGTCTTGTTTTTCAAATATGTCTGTCTATGAAGACATGTTAATTTGCACCATGCTTAATGATAAAAAACCAAAACAAAACCTGTGAACATATTTTAGCAATTAATGTGTGATTTTTATAAAGCCTCACTGAGAGAAAAAAAATCAAAAGAGATATATGCACAGATGGAACCAAATCTAGACAGACAAAACACTGTGCCCAGCAAAGATACCTGCAGTCATTCATCTGCCACACATCATCACAACATCACCAAGCCACTCATGGTGGTAGCTTGTTTATTAAAGTGGCAAAGCAGTTAATCCTATTAAAGCAGTTTCTTTGAAAAAAGATCTTTCTTTTTTGTTTTTTGGTCAGATGTGTAATCTAATAGAAAGTCATTCTCTGGGCTCCTTCTAGAGATTTGACAGTGAGTGAAGCTGTTTATCCGTTTTCAAGTCTATGTCCTGATACTTATTTTCCCTTAGTGAGGAAGAAGATGCTATATTAAAAGGTAAGACTCTGTCTTCCTGAATTAATTCACTGTTAACTTTATTGAAGACTACATCATAATGCTTGCTTATATGGCAATTTTGTTTTCAAGGCCAAATACTTGGAATCAGTTAACAGCAAGGCACAAATTGAATGATTTAACTGCAACCAACAAAATGGCTGCCATAAAAATGATGTTTGAGACTTGGATGAGAAGTTAATTGTTGAGAAAATGAGTCATTTCAGATGCTTAGTCTATTTGCCTGTGAAGAAAATGAGAACATTAATGGAAAGAACATCAACAACATCAACAATAGTTTTACTTTACTGAAAAAGACCTTTGTATACATTTTTCCCTGAGCTAAAAATAGAGCCTGACCAGTGGGTTGGGGACATTTTCTTCCCAGTAATGGACAATCATTGCCTTGGCATTTCTTTCTTTCTTTTTTTTTTTTTAATATTTATTTGTTTGTTTGAAAGGCAGAGTTAGAGAGAGAAAGAGAGAGAGAGAGAGAGAGAGAGAGAGAGAGAGAGAGATTCCATCTTCTGGTTCACTTCCCGCATCGCTGCAGTGGCCAAGACTGAGCCAGACTGAAGCCAGAAGCTTCATCTTGGGCCATCCTCTACTGATGTCCCAGGCACATTAGCAGGGAGCTCAATCAGCTGCTAGGCTTTGAACTGGTGCTGAGATGGGATGCCAGCACTGCAGACAAAGGCTTAATCTGCTAAGCCACAACATGGTCCCCTCCCTGACATTTCAGTAGGAAGATGCACGCACCAAAATTTCCCTGAGCAAAACACGCAAGTTTTGTTATACCCTACTCCTCCAGTGGCACTCTGGGATCTTCCCTCAGGGTAGCTAACAAACTTCATACCAAAAAAAGAAAAAAAGAAAAGAAAAAAGGCTGTCAGTTGTGTCTTTTTGTTAAATAAAAATAAAGTCTCATAAAATATGACTCTGTGATACAGAGGAAAAACATGTATAGAAGCAGTGAACTCTGTTTCCATTCAAGCTGATTTTTTCAGAGTTGACAAATTCCATGCAGTGACGCGTTCTTCTTTTTTAATTCCATTAAAACAATTTTTGAACGCTTCTGCACAGCTAAGGAAACAGTGAACAGAGTGAAGAAAAAATTTGCAACCCATTTGTCCAACAAGGGATTAATGTTCAGAAAATATAAGGAATGCAACTCAACAGTAAAATGGCGAAGATCTGATTGAAAAACAAAGAAATTGAGTTGCGTTTGGCCTACGTGCTAAGAAGACTGCATCCCGCACTGGAGTGCTTGGATTTGGGTGAGGTTCCTCTGAAAACTAATGATAGAGTTAGCATATGACCCAGCAGTCCCACTAGCAGGTATATAAAGAGAGGAATGGAAATCAGTATGGCATAGAGTTGTGTACATTCCTTTGTTCATTGCAGCATTATTCATAATGGCTGAGACATGAAATTCACCTAGATATCCATGGACAGATAACCTATAAAGAAAATATGGATATATACAGATCGAATATTATTCAGTTCCAAAAACTGTCAAAAAGTCTTGTCATTTGTGGCAGCATAAATGGAACTAGAAGTCATTATGTAAGTGAAATAAGCCGGGCAAATATTGCATGTTATCACTCATATGTGAAAGCTAAATAAGTCATTCTTAAAGAAATAGCCTACCAGATCTGGGAGGCATGTAAATGGAGACTAGAAAGAGGTTAGAGATTGAGTACAAAATTACAGTTAGATAGGAGGGAAGCATTCCAGTAGTTCATAGCATAGTAAGGTGACTACAGTTAGCAATGATTTATTGTATTTTTCAAAATAGCTAGAAGAAAGGATTTTGAATGTGCAGAATACAGAGACATAATAAGTGTTTGAGATGTTTGAATAAATGTTTTAAATGTTTGAGATGACTGATATACTAATTATCCTGATGTGATCATTACAGTTACATACATGTGGAAAAATAACATATTACACTCCATTAGTATACACAATTATTACGTGTAAATTAAAAATAATTAAAATATTTGAAGTTGATTGAGTTTCCAATTGGAAGATAATTAAAATGATCCCTCATTTGTTTAAAAGGTATTTGTGAGCTATTTAAAGAATTAGAGGAAAACCGGGCTGGGGTGTCTCTTGCATTGTTCAAGGAAATCAGCCTAGAAGAGACTTTTAAAACTTTTGCAGTAATAGGAAATGAACACAATTCTCACTTCCTGATGACTACATAAAATATCTCTTATATTGGGGGGAAAAAAAAGAAAGCTCCTTTTTGGTACTAGGCCTTATGCTAGCCCCCCAAGATCTAGGAAAAAAAAAAAACAAATACTTCCTGTATCCCCAGTCCCTACAGCAAGCATAAATACAAAATAAACTACACTGTCAAATTTGCATGAGTTTTAAGGAATAAATATTAATGTTCAAAGAAATTTTAAGCTTATAAAGCACTGCTTCAGGCTGTGGTCCAGACTCCCACATAGCGTGAGTTCCGTATTAGGTGTGATAGACTAATCCTGGGAGAACTGATCCCAGAGAAATTCTGCTTCTGCTATGTTCCTTAGGTTCCCTGTGGTCTTTTGCAACTCACACAGATTTGTTCCCAAGCCCAGATTTCTTGAGTCTCTGAAGAAATTGAGTCTCAACTAATTGTTCATTCTTATCCCTGGCTTTTGGACAAAGAAAACATCCGTCACGTTTGCTGATATCCTAATCAAACCTGTAGCTAGTATGAATGTTTAAAAAGAGCCATTATGAATTCTTTTTTCTTTGAGAGGCAGAGAGACAGGGAAGGAAGGAAGGGGCCAGGAAGGGAGGGAGGGAGGTGGGGAGAAGGAAAGAGATCTCATCTTTAGTTTATTCCTCAAACACCTACAATGGGGCTGGCCTGAAACTGAACCTGGGAGCCGGGAACCCAATCCATGTTTCCCAAGTGTGTGACAGGGATCATGTATTTTAGCCGTTGCTTGCTGCTTCCCAGGGTTTGCACTGGCAAGAGTTGGAGTCAGTTACCCAACCCAGACACTGCACTGTGGGGCGTGGACACCTTAGCTGGTGTGTCCTCACTGCTAAGCTGAACCCCTACTCCAAAACATTTATTAGTAATGTTCGTGTTCTCTAGGGTCCAGATTGCCCCTTGACCTTCACTTCCAGGCTATAGCGCTATTTGCATCAACCAGGTGTTGAGCTGAGAAAAAGTACCATTTAATTCAATCACTCATTCATGAAATCCCTTCATCAAATACTGTCGAGTATCTGCTATTGTTGCTCCTTGCTCTCATAGGATTTAAAACTTGAGATAAAAGGGTCACTCAGATACTTGCAAATCATTTAGCATGTGTATAGATAGTATTCTGATTATAGTTTTTTTTTTAATATAGAGGATTTTTTTTCTAGTCATCAAAAAGGGAGAGTCATGTTTCTTTCCTATTACTCAAAAAAATATGTTTCCTCCCAGGCTGATTTCCATGGACAATGCAGGAGACATAGCAGCCCAGTTTTCTTATGAATCTTTAATTTTTCTCGAGTTCCATTTCTAATTCCTGAAATCTGCTTCATAAAGCACCATTCTATATTGCATAGCAGATAATAAATCACTGACTATATTTTTTATTCCTGATTTTCATTAATGCCTGACAGTTACACACACACAAATACATGTATAGTTAAAACAAAGTGGAGACCAGGTCTGAAGAATCTCTGACCCAAGACAGGCCCCTTATTTAATTGATTAAAAAAGTAAACCCCGTCTTAATAATGTTTTAGAGTTTATTTGAGCAAACATCAGTTCTTGAATCCAGCAGCTCCAGATCAGAAGTAGTTTGAAGGGTATAGCCTGGGATGAAAGGGCGGAAGCTTAGAGACCAAACATTGATGTAAAGCATGGAAAATCTGTGATTGGATACACAGTTGCCTTATTTGGTTTATTCTGTTGGAGAGGCCCTAGTTACATAAGTAGGATTTTAGAAGCTGTTTCTGCTTAGTTGAACTAAAGTTCCAATTTTCTTTCATACAGGCATTTACTAGAAATTGCTCAAGTTAAGTTTCTTCTATTTTTTTAAGATTTATTTACTTATTTGAAAATCAGATTTACACAGAGAGAGGAGAGGCAGAGAGAGAGAGAGAGAGAGAGAGAGATCTTCTGTCTGATGGTGCACTCCCCATATGGCCACAGAGGTTGGAGCTGCGCCTATCCGAAGCCGGGAGCCAAGAGCTGCTTCCGGGTCTCCCATTAGGGGCCCAAGGTCTTGGGCCATCTGCTGCTGCTTTCCCAGGCCATAGTAGAGAGCTGGATTGGAAGAGGAGCAGCGGGGACTAGAACCGGTGCCCATCTGGGATGCTGGTGCTTCAGGCCATGGTGTTAACCCGCTGCGCCACAGCGTTGGCCCGTCTTCTGTTATTTTTTTAAGGGAAAGTTTTATTGTCTGGTGGGGGAAGCCCGACAGGGTTGGGGGAGAAGGTGAGCGAGTAAGAGAGAGAAGAATCAGGAGAGTGGGCATTTGTGCTGGAAGCAGGTCTTGTTATATATTTGCAGGGGGGTGAGCAGGGAAGTAGGAGCAGCGAATCCTGTTAGGGTGGGAGTGGAGCTCATCAAGCAAGGTTAAGGTCCCTTAAGAGACACATCTTTGCTCAGAGATTCTTCATGACTGGTTTCAATATTTTATTTATTTTTGAAACATTTTATTTATTTATTTTCAGTTTTTATTTGAAAGACATACACAGGCACACACACACAGACACACAGATACAAATAGACAAGAGAGACCTCCCTCTGGCTGGTTCACTTCCTTGGTGCCAGCAGCCATCAGGTCTGGGTGGGTCAGGCCAAAGCTCGGAGGCTGGAACTCATTCCAGGTCCCACACAAGTGTGGTAGGGACCCAGTGACTTGAGCCATCACCTACTGCCTCCCAGGATGCACATTGACATAAAGACGGAATCAGGAGCAGGGCCAGTACTCCAACCAGGCACTCTGATTTGTGTGTGGACGTGCCAAGTAGTCTGCTAACTATTGTGCCCAAGGGCGTCCCCCCTTCATTTTAATTTACTTTCATGGCATGTTTACATACTCAAATTTATGCCCACTTACTGAAAGTAAGACACTTAGTTTATAAACAGAGTTTGTATGCTTTGCCTTTCCAATTCTCTCAGGAGCTCCCAGAAGGAGGGATCTGGGCCCGGAGCTACATGAGAAGTGCGTCATTGTGTAGTGCATTTGGGACCTTTTATAGAGAAATTCATTATCAGTCTGTGAAGAAATTCATATACTCAACTTATTCAAGGGGGAACTACCTCTCTTTGTGTTTGTGTCTGTAATTAGAGAGTAAATAATAGATTATTCTCTGAAGTAAAAACCATTATCAGAGTTGCAGATGAAATTCATGACCAGGTCAGGAAGGAAAGCTATTTTGTCTGAGTCCTCCGCTGAGAAATGCACCATAGGAGAGCGGCCTGTGTGGTTTTCTTCATGTTACTAAGCGCTGCTCTGGCACAGGAGTGAACATGCTGGAGTGATGGCAGGATCGTTGAAATGAGTGCTTTGCTTCTGCAAGGACTGGAGCTCTTTAATTCATTTGGATGGAAAAGATCTGTTAAGATTAGGAAAAAAATCCCGGTGTTCTCATTGTTTTTGTTAACACAAACTGTAGCAGAGTGTTTCACTAGGTGTCTAAAACGAGTAAGTGCTAAACAGGAATTCCAAAAAGGGAAGTTTTAGGCGTGTGAGGGATCAGGTGAGGTCTCAGCAGGGTCCAGAAATATTAGAGTGAGATGGAGACTGGGTACTTCATAGCAAAAGCCCCAACTTTCTCCTTGCCTAACAGAGACAATAGACGGGGCTATATTGAAGCAGGATGAATGCTGATTATACATTAGCCAATTTGAAGAAGGTTGGATACTGTCGTAATTACTCAGTATACCTAAATTATGTTGCCTAAATTCAGTAACATAAGTGCATATTCATTTCTGCAATCTCAGAAATGCAGAATGGTACAAGTAGACATTATGAATTTATATTTAACTGACTCCTAAAGGATAGAGCCTCAAAGTGTGACACAAATATTAATGATCCTGGGGTAGGTGATGCACAGGTGGTTAGGCTGCTGCTTGGGGATTCCCACATCCTATGTCTAGAGTTCCTGGGATGGAGTATCACCTCTGCTTCCAATCCAGCTTCCATCTAATGTGACTTGGAGGCATCAGATGTCGGCCCAGGTACTTGGATCCCTGCTGTCCTGTGGGAAACCAGGATGGAATTCCTGGCTTCTGGCTTCTGGCTTTGGCTCAGGCCTGGCTGTTGATGGCATTTAGGTTGTAAACCAGCAGATGGAGGATCTCTCTCTCTCTCTCTCTCTTTCTCTTTCAGTCTCTGTTAAATTGTCTTTCAAATAAATAAATCTTTTTTTAAATTAAAAATGCTTCATTACATTACTATCATGAGAAGACTTTATTTGAGACATAAACTATCCTTAATCGAAACCTTACTGAAGTTAATCTGATGTAGGCTACAATGTAGTGAAAGGATTCTTGTACTTTTCAGTGTGCACTGAATTTATTCACATCTATATTGTGAACACTGTCAGTCATCTTAATATTTGTAATTTGAAAATGTGTGTTTTGTGGTGGTTTTCAGAGGATAGGAGGGTATAGGGACAGAGTGCCAATAGGTGTATAATTTTTTCCTTTTTTGGAGGTCATGGAAATGTTCTAGAATTGGATTGTGATGGTTGTGTGATATATTAAACATATTTTAAGCAGATGAATTTTATGTTGTGAGAATTATATTTTAAAAAACAGTTGCAATACCATAGAGAAAGAACAACTCTATGTACCTTATATGAAAATTGTAAAATTTACATTTGGAAACCTTGCAAGTGTCTTGTTTGGTGACTTACAAACATTATGACTTTACAGGTTAGTGTAATTGAATGTATTGTGATTGTCCTTTTAGGAATCCTGGAATCAGACTATATTTAGTTTTTAAAAGATTTATTTATTTGAAATGCAGACTGACAGAGAAGGAAGGGAAGAGAAAGAGAGAGAGAGAGAGAGAGAGAGAGAGAGAGAGAGAACTTTCCAGCTGCTTGTTCACTTCCCAATAAGGCCATAAAAGTGAGGTCTGGACCAGCCCTAATCCAGAGCCGGGAACCCCATTCAGGTTTCTCCTGTGAGTGGCAAGGGTCCAGGTAACTGAAGCATCATCCACTGCCTTTGCATGTGTATCAGCAGAGAGCGGGATTGGAAGCAGAGCAGCTGGGACTAGACACGGCACTTGCTGTGGGCTTCCAATGTTGCAAGCAGTGGCTAAACCTGTTCCATCACAATGCTGACCCCTACATTGGCTGATTTACTTTTTATTTAAAAGTGGAACATGTGGAGGGCCGGGAGTTAAGGGGTGCCGTTATTTCACATCTCAGGAGGTCCTCACTTCCTGCCTAGCTGGGAAGTGGCAGCCCTTTTGTAATTGTCCCCTGTTGCTCTCCCATCCTTCAAGCAGACTTCACACCGCAGTTGGAGCCCTCACTTCTTCGTATGGCTCCTCAACAACTTTCTTCCATTCTTTCACCTGCTTCATTGTGATTTCAAATATCGGGAAAGGACTGTGGGGTTTGCAGTGGCTCACCATGCCTGCCTCATCTCTGCCCTCTGCCTTGTATTCCCAAGTCCAGTTGCTCAGGCCCCTCTCAGTTCCTGGAACTCACATAGCGTCCCACAGCTTCTCCATGCCCTCAAATTCCTCCCCTTCCTCTCCACTTCCCTTCAGGAGGGCAATTCCTTCTTTTCTATCTCAGTCTGGAAATCACTATTGACTGTGAACTTGCCTGATGATCTACACATCTTCCTAATCTCCTGTCCACATTAGGTGACAAACCTATGGCTCTAGAGTTATTCTTGATTGCTCCGCAATTGCTCTAGTCATCATACATTTTAATAATTAGCCCACTTGTTTCACTTCTCCACTGCAAGGAATCTTAATGAGAAAAGAATTGCATCTGTGTTACACAAACACACATTTCCCTTACCCAGCAGAATTCATTCCCTTATTCACTCACACATTAGTTTATGTTTATGTAGCTTTTATAAATGTCCCAGGCACTGTTTGAATTGCTGTGAATCAGACAGACAAGATTCCTGACCCCCAGAAGACTTAAATTCTAGTGGCTTGAGATGCAAAACATACATGTTAGCAAATAAATCAATCAGTACCAGCAGGAGGTGGTCTAAGAGGATGCATCTGGGAGACAGTGGCCTGCTGTAAATGGGGTTATCAGGAAAGCCTGCTTTAAGAAAGTAATGATTGGGCTGAGATCAAAATGATAACAACCAACCATGTGAAAATGAGAGATAAGATTCTTCTAGCCAGAAAAGAAGCTCAAGTGTAAAGCCTCTGCGCTAAGGAGGTTTTTGCATTTTCTAGTGGAAGAAAGGAAGTCAGTGTTGGTGGAGCCCAATGAGCAAGCAGAGGGGTGCAGGAGGAAGAAAAAGGTTTAAGGCCATAAGGCATTTGGAGATTAGCATGAGGAAGTTGCAGTTTTGTTCTACGGAAACAGAAATGCCTTGAAGCGTTTTAAAGGAAGGGAAATAGGAGTTTACCTTCTCCTTTCCCTCCAAAGTTTCACTTTGGGTAATTTCTATTGACTTAAATTCAAGTTCGTTGCTTCTTTCACCTGTAGTGCCCAATTTGCTGTTAAGTGTGTCTTGTGAATTTTCCATCCAGGGTACATCTTAGTTTTAGAGTTTAATTTGATTTCTTTTCATATTTTTTTTAAAGATTTATTCATGTACTTATTTGAAAGGCAGAGAGATCTTCCATTTGCTGTTTCACTCCCCAGATGGTGAAAACAACCATGACCAGGCTAAGCCAAAGCCAAGAGCCAGGAACTCCATTTGGGTCTCCCACATGGGAGGCAGCGGTGTCTTCTGCCATTCTAGGCACGTTAGCAGGGAGCTGGATCAGAAGCAGAGCAGCCGGGACAGGGACTGGTGCTCTGACACAGGTGGCTTCACAAGTGGTGGCTTAACCAGCTGCGTCACAACACTGGTCCCTCTTTCCTTTCTTTAAATCAACACAATATCATTTGTATACAATTAGGTTCACTTGTTTTTATTTTTTAAACTTTCAAAAGCAGGTTTATTGAATTAACATGAACATACAGTAAAATTCAATTTCATGTATAAGGTATGAAGTTTAACAAATTTATTTATTTATTTTCCTTTTTTTCTCCCAGAAAACTTTTATTTAAGGTATATGAACTTCATGCTTTTCATAAATACAACTCTAGGAACATAGTGATTCTTCCCACCGTGCCCTCCCTCCCACCTGCTCTCCCACCCTCCTTCCCCCTCCCTCTCCTATTCCCATTTTTATTTTTTACTAAAATCTATTTCCAATTAACTTTATTCACAGAAGATTAACTTTATGTTAAGTAAAGAGCTCAACAAATAGTATGAAAAGTATTCCCCAACAGTTATTTGATTTCTCTTTTGATTTCTTCCATGACCGGCTGTTCATTCAGAAGCATGTTGCTCAGTCTCCATGTGTTTGCATACATTCTAGAGATTCTTGAGTTGTTGATTTCCAGCTTCGTTCCATTGTGGTCAGAGAAGATGCATAGTATGTTTTTGATTTTTTCTTTAATTTGCTGAGACTTGTTTTATCCTATCCTATCCTAGAGAAAGTTCCATGTACTGATGAGAAGAATGTGTTCTCTGCAACTGCAGCATGAAAAGTTCTGTAGATATCTGTTAGGTCTGTTTGGTCAATAGTGTCCATTAACTGTTGTTTCCTTGCTGATTCTCTGTCTGGTTGATCTGTCTATTGCTGACAGTGGGGTATTGAAGTCCCCCATTCCTACTGTATGGGAGTCTACGTCTCCCTTAAGATCCATTAACGTTTCTTTTAAATAACTAGGTGCCCTGTAATTGGGTGCATACACATTTATTATAGTCACATCTTCCTGTTACATTGATCCCTTAATCATTGCATAGTGCCTTTATTCATTTCTTAGCAATTTTTGTGTTAAAGTCTACTTTATCTGATATTGGGATGGCTACACCAGCTTCTTTTGGGTTTCTATTAGCATGGAATATCTTTTTCCATCCTTTCACTTCCAGTTTGCCTGCATCTTTGTTGGTGAGATGGGTTTCTTGCAGGCAACAAATAGATGGGTTTTGTTTTTTAATCCATTCAGGCAGTCTATATCTTTTAACTAGAGAGTTGAGGCCATTTATACTCAAGGTAACTATTGGTAAGCAATGACTTGGCTTTGCAATTTTTCCATAAATGTTCTTTTTTTTTAGACAGGCAGAGTGGACAGTGAGAGAGAAAGAGAGACAGAGATAAATGTCTTCCTTTTGCCGTTGGTTCACCCTCCAATGGCCGCCGCGGCTGGCGCGCTGCAGCCGGTGCACTGTGCTGATTCGATGGCAGGAGCCAGGTACTTCTCCTGGTCTCCCACGGGGTACAGGGCCCAAGGTCTTGGGCCATCCTCCACTGCACTCCCTGGCCACAGCAGAGAGCTGGCCTGGAAGAGGGGCAACTGGGACAGAATCCGGTGCCCCGACCGGGACTAGAACCCGGTGTGCCGGCGCCGCAAGGCAGAGGATTAGCCTAGTGACCCAGGGCGCTGGCCCATAAATGTTCTTATTGTTTACTTTGAATTTCCTTTGTACTTTACTGGGAGATTTTCTGCCTTCACCTTCTTTCATGGTGATGACCATGTTTCTGTGTTTCTGTGTGCAGCACATCCTTAAGCATCTTTTGTAGGGCTGGGCAGATGGTGACAAATTCTTTCCATTTCTGTTTGTCATGGAAGGTCTTTATTTCACCTTCATTCATAATTGAGAGCTTTGCAGGGTACAGTATTCTGGGTTGACAGTTTTTCTCTTAAGTTTTGGAATGTATCTTACCATTCTCTCCTAGCCTGTAGGGTTTTTGATGAGAAGTCTGCTCTGAGTCTAATTGGAGAGCCTCTGAAAGTAATCTGGCATTTCTCTCAAGCACATTTTAGAATCTTTATCTTTTACTGTGGAGAGTTTGCTACAATGTCATGGTGATGATCTTTTTTGGTCATGTCTTTTAGGAATTTTGTGTGCTTCCTGTATTTTGATGTCTCTTTTTTTTCTCCATATTAGGGAAGTTTTGTGTAATTATTTCACCAAAATGCCTTCTAATCCATTCCCTTTTTCCATTCTTTCAGGTACTCCTAAGACCCATATGTTGGATTGTTTGATAGTATCCCATAAATCTTCAACACTCTTTTTGTTTTAGTTTTCTAATTTTTTTCTTTTTTGACCTGACTTAAATTTTCAGAGATTGACTTCTAACTTGAATTTTCTTTCTTCTGGCTCTTTGAGTCTGTTGTTTAGGCTTTCAACTGCATTTTTTATTTGACCTATTGAATTCTTTATTTCCAGTATTTCGTTTTGATTTCTCTTTAAAATGTTAATTTCATGGGGGAAATTTTCATTCATGTAACGTATTGATTTCTTTAATTCTGATTACTTCTAAGTAACCCTACAATCAATGTTTTGAATTCTGTTTCTAGGATTTCTTTAATCTCTTCATTTTCAAATTCTAGTATTGAAGCGTTGTTGTGTTTCTTTGGAGAGATCATGTCTTCATTATTCTTTTTTTTAAACTTTTATTTAATAAATATAAATTTCCAAAGTACAACTTTTGGGTTATAGCTGCATTTCCTCACCATAACCACCCTCCCACCCACAACCATCCCATCTCCCACTCCATCTCCCATCCCGTTCTTCATCAAGAGTCATTTTCAATTATTTTTATATACAGAGGATCAATTTAGTATATACTAAGTAAAGATTTCAACAATTTGCACCCACACAGAAACACAAAGTGTAAAGTACTGTTTGAGTACTAGTTATACCGTTAATTCACACAGTACAACACATTAAGGACAGAGATCCTACTTGGGGAGTAAGTGCACAGTGACTCCTGTTGTTGATTTAACAATTGACACTCTTATTAATGACGTCAGTAATCACCCGAGGCTCTTGTCATGAGCTGTCAAGGCTATGGAAGCCTCTTGAGTTTGCCAACTCCAATCTTATTTAGACAAGGCCATAGTCAAAGTGGAAGTTGTCTCCTCCCTTCAGAGAAAGGTACCTCTTTCTTTGATGGCCTGTTCTTTCCACTGTGATCTCATTCACAGAAATCTTTCATTTAGGTCATTTTTTTTTTTCCAGAGTATCTTGGCTTTCTATGCCTGAAATACTCTCGTGGGCTTTTTAGCTAGATCTGAATCCTTTAAGGGCTGATTCTGAGGCCAGCCCTTGTCCTGACTGTTGAGGAACAACTTACTACTTTATTCCTTGTAGTATTTTTTTGTTCTACTTAATACCATTGGTTGAACTCTTCTTAGGCGTTTAAATTTAACTGAAAAGTGATCCCTGTTAAATATAAGAGTGGGAATAAGAGAGGGAGGATATGTACATTTCAGTACATGCTCAGTTGGACTTACCCCTAATGGTAGAGTTAGAAACGTGCCAGGGGATTCCAATTCAATCCCATCAAGGTGGCATGTACCAATGCCATCTCACTAGTCAAAGTGATCAGTTCCATTTCATAATTGATCATAATGATAGGATTAAGTGTCAAAGGGATCACTAATCAGAAGAGAACTTTGTTTTGCTCTGTTGTCATAATCTCATGCTCTGCTCTTCTGCTTAAAGGAGACCAATGCCTGAGTGCTAGCTCCAGTGAGTACAGCCTTCCTCCACACTCCCACAAGAACCAAAGAAAAAGATATGTGCTGTTCCTGGTGTGTGTATGGATCCTGCTGCAATGACCCTCACCAGGGAATCAGGGAGACCCAAGCCTGTGGAGCCAGTCACAGTGACTGCTGAAGGACCCAGCCACACCCTACACTCTCCCACACAGCCACAGTGTTTTCACAGTCGTAGCACACAGTACTCCCACAGTCACCAGCACTCAGCCGCCTGTCAAGTCTCTTACCCAGACTCAGGTGTCTCCTCTCAGCTGTTTGCTGGGTGCACATATATGTCCAAAATGGCACCTGCCCTCTCTTGGCTAGTTACACGAGGCCAGTGCCAGGTGGTCAGGGAGAGAGAAGCATGCCCCCTTGTTTTTCCTCTATGTTAGCATGTACACTGTCTCCCACAGAGCTCCAAGCCAGACTCACACCAGGCTATTCCCACAGTTTTATTGCCAGTGGCTTGGGCTGCTGCAGTCTGGTCTCCTCTCAATCTCCAAAGCTGGTGCTGAGACTCTCGTCTGCTGGGATCCTGAGTTATGCACATCCACACCCTCCACATAGATCCACAATGTCCCTCTAATTTGCATGGAGATTCTTCTGTCATTTTCTCCCTAACTCTTCCCTGAGACTGCAAACTCTCCACGTTTTTAAACTGTTGTCCGCTATAGTAAAGCAATCAGTTCCTTCCCTATTCCTCCATCTTGATCTCTAAAAAGGTTTTATTTTGATTGTACATATTGATGGGATTAAATGTGATAATCCAATATGTGTATTCCACATGTGATGATCAAATCAGGCTAGTTAGAAGCTCCAGCATTTTTCTTATTAGTATTTAGTAATTGTGCCTATTAAAGTATAACTATTTTAGTTGTACAACTTGATAAGTTTTTAAAAATAACTCAATGTGTGTGTGTGTGTGTGTGTGTGTGTGTATTGGTGTACATAACCAGAGCTGTAATGAAGACATAGAACATTACATAATACTAAAAAGTTCCTTAGTACTTCTTCTCAGCCAACTCTACTCTCTCCAGCTCAACTCCAGCTCCAAGTAACCACTAATTTGCTTTATGTAACTACAGATTAAGTTTTTTGTTTTCTACGGTTTCATGTAAGTTGCATAATTTATTGTTTACTCTTCTTGCATGGTTTCTTTCACTCAACATATTTTTTGAGCTTGATTTACACATTTGCTTTTATGGTAATTTATTTTCTAAGTTGCTGAATAATATTCCATGGCATATAAACATCCTGTATGATGGTAATTTAAAAGTTCATGGAAAAATGGAATTAAAAAATTCATTTATTTTGGTGCAAAAGACTTTGAAGTCCATGCATAGTATTTTCATAATGAGCATTATCTCTGGACTCTTTGATGGTCCCTCTTCATGAGTATATGGTTGTTATTTAACTTGTCAGTTATCTTTTGTTGTTTGTGAGGAAATATTAGCTATAAATCATGTTATTCCCTTTTAAAGGTAAGGTATCATTTTCTCTTTTTATTTGAAAAATTAAAAAGAAATTTCTGACCCCCACCTCCCATGATAAAAAATGTAATTTCCTTTGTATTTATTCTGCTTGAGGTTCTATTTGTGTCTTGAATCAGTGTCTTTAAATGCTTTTGGAAAATTCCAGCTATTAGATACTCAAATACTGGTTATGACTTGTTATGGACCCCTTCTCTTTCTAGAACTTCAATTTGATCATTATGTGGTCTCCTATATGTCTCTAAGGCTCTTTTCCATTCTTTAAAAAGACATGAAGTATTTTCTATTTAATATTGTAACTCATTCATCCTATCTTCTCCCTGCATCATTGACTTTAATCTCTTATAACAAATTGTAGATTTCAGTTTTTTTTCACATGTTCATGTTTATTTGATTTTTTTCTTGAGAAGCAGACACACATACACAGAGGGGGAGAGAGAGAGAGAAAGTGGGGGGGGAGAGAGAGAAAGTGAGAGAGAGAGAGAGAAAGTGTGTGAGAGAGAGAGAGGGAGAGAGAAAGAGAGAATGAAAATTTGCTTGCAACAGCTGGGGCTGGGCCAGACCTGGAACCATGAGGCAGGAGCCAGTGGCCAGGAATTGAACACTGACACTTCACTATGGGACATGGATATTTTAATTGCTAGGCTTGTGAGTCTAAGTAATTCTATCTTTTCATCTTCCCCCTCCATCTTGCCCTCTATTTTCTAGAACTCTGAGTTGTATTAAAATCCTTATATGCTAAAACCAATTCCTGGGTTATTTGTTGCCTGTGTTTTCTCTTGGGTTCCTGTCATGTGGTTCTGGCTATAGCATCCCGTGTGACTTTATATTGAATACCAGATCCCTGTGAGAGAAGAGTTCTAACTGCACTGAATGATGTTTGCTTCCTCTAGAGAGGGTTTTTCATTACTTTGTCATTCAGGCAAAATGTAGGTTGAGGCGACTCAAAACTGTGTTACTTTTGCTAAGTCTTTATCTCCTTTCAGTTCATTTCAAATTCCTAGAGTGCAGCCCTTCTGGTTCTGTGGTTGTGGGCTTAAGGGAACACAGTCTCAGTAGAATGTTCAATTTTAGTTCTTATTCTCTCCCTGGGGTCCTGGTTCCTCAAGTCTCTTGTTTTTTGTATGTGAGTTGTGAATGCTCTACTTATTTCTCTGATTCTTTTTTTTTTCTTCAAAGATTCATTTATTTTACTTGAAAGAGTTACACAGGGAAAGAAGGAGAGGCAGAGAGAGAGAGAGGTCTTCCATCCACTGGTTCACTCCCCAAATGTCCGCGACAGCCAGAGCTGGGCTGATTCTAAGCCAGGAGCCAGGAGCTTCCTCCAGGTTTCCCATGCGTTTACAGGGGCCCAAGGACTTGAGCCAGCTTCCACTACTTTCTCAGGCCATAGCAGAGAGCTGGATCAGAAGTGGAGCAGCCAGGACATGAACCGGCGCCCACATAGGACTCTGCCACTGAAGGTGGTGGCTTTACCCGCTATGCCACAGCGCTGGCCCAGTTTCTCTGATTCTTAATTTTGTCTCTCTTCCTCTTCCCTTTTCTGAATTCTGATTCTTGCTTAGGGTCTAAAATTAGCAAATGCACCAAAGGTACAAACCAGATATAGAATGTTAATGTACCTCACCACTCTTTCCCTATTCATTAAGATCTTGAAGCTTTCAGACCTTACAACAAATCTTTTTAAAATTCCTCGATAGTTCCAGCTCCCATTTAAGGATCTGGGCTACTCAATAAAATATCTGATAACAGAGCTGAGCTAGGGTATGAATGAGAAGAGGCTGGATTGTCTTGTTAGAAAAGTTTGAAAATGCTAGATAAATGTTTTGGTGTGCACCAAGGACTCAGAAGTCAGCTTGAAGGCACTTCCACTGGCTACATTTTAGAAAATTTGAGTATTAAAGTGTGGAAATACAGTAAGGAATTACAAAAGTCCTGAAAAATATAGGAATTTATTAGTCTGCAATGATTGTAAATATGTAAATGTATAATCAGGGAGAGTAGAGAGCTTTTGCTTACAGTTAAATTCTATGTACCAAACTAATCAAAAGGCAAGGAGTGCTCACCAAGGACTACTTATTAGGAGCAAGGTAGAAAAATAGTAATTATACAGAGGATAAATCTGAAACACCTTGATTAGGTGATTGCATTAATAGGCTCAGTGAGGAAGAGAGGGGTATAGTGTGTCTCCCTGGAGGCAAACACCATGTCACCTGTGCTGTCTTCTGGCTGAGCTAAATTCCATTAGGAGGAACATCAGAAAACCCGCATGTAGAACACTATTTTTTTTTAAGAGGAGAAGATTGTATTTTTGATAAGGAACAATGTCATCACTAAGACTGTGGAAAGTTTTAAGATTAAAGGAGGTTTATACATGATAAACAAATGCATTAGCTGACCTCACACCAGATACCATACTCCAGAGGAAAAATTCACAAAGGAAATCACTGGATCCATTGGCAAAGTTAAAATATGAATGGAAAGTTAAATAATAGTATTGTATCTGTATTAAGTGAAATTGATAACTTTATTATGTCAATGTTAAATAATGAAATTGATAACTGCAGTTATATGAGAAAATACCCCTATTTTTAGGGAATACATGAAACTAAGAATAAAAACACATATCTACAGAGTTCAGAAAATAGAAATACAAATACATACACACACGTATATACATGAGGGTACTTCACAAAGTTTGTGGAAAATAGACTTCAAAGATAGGATTATTTTGGTGCAAAAACTTTGAAATCCATGCCTAGTTTATTCATAATACACATTTCTGCAAACATTTTGAAGCTCCCTATGTGAATGGGTTTCAAAGTTTTTGTACCAAAGTAAATTTCTTTAAATTCCATTTTGCAAGAACTTTTTGAAATCTATGTGTGTGTGTGTGTCTGTATGTATGTATGTGTATGTATATACATACATATATATGTATATATGTATATATATATAGTGAGAATGAGAGGGAAACAGAATTAGGAAATGATTAAGAAAATGGGAAAGGTTACAAATGGGTGAATTTGGGTAAGAGGTTTGAATAAAGAGATATGTAGGTGTTCTCTATACTATTTTTGTTCTTGCCACTTTTCTGTGAGTTTAAACATTATTTCCAGATTAAATTATTCAATAATGAAAGGTCAAGCAAAGATGTTGCCTATTTTTCTAGTTGCCATCATTTCATAGTCACAAGTTAGCTCATCTTAAATTCAGTCTGAAACTATACCAAGTTTCCTGCAGAAGGTGGCTTAAAGACACCAAACCAACGAACCAACCAACTAACCAACTAATAAACCATGTTTTAAAACTTTTTCAAAACTATTACAAGTAATTCAAACTTGTTGAAAAGTAAATGATATAATGGACACATATCACTATTTAGATTTAATATATGATATTTTTTTGTTTGCTTCGAATTCTTAAAACATAAATGTCTCTTCTACAGGGGATAATGTCAGGTGCTGAGAAGACAGTCTTTCTATCTCTGTCTTTCTCTTGCTCTATGTCATTCATTTTTTTCCCCAAGATTTTATTTATTTATTTGAGAAGCATTTTACAGTCAGAAAGAGGGAGACACAGAGAGAAAGGTCTTCCACTGGCTGGTTCACTGCCCAAATGGCCACAACAACTGGAGCTGTGCCAAACCAAAGCCAGGAGCCAGAAGCTTCTTCTAGGTCTCCCACATGGGTGTAGGGACCAAAGCACTTGGGCAATCCTCCACTGCTTTCCTAGGCCACAAGCAGAGAGCTGGATTGGAAGCGGAGCATTTGGAACTCGAACCTGTGCCCATATGGGATGCCTGTACTTCAGGTGGAGGCTTAGCCCACTACACCACAGTGTCAGCTCTCCTTTCTACACCCTCCTTGTCATTCTTATGTCTATCTCTGACTCTTTTTTTTTTTTTAATTTTTTTTTTTGACAGGCAGAGTGGACGGTGAGAGAGAGAGAGAGACAGAGAGAAAGGTCTTCCTTTGCCTTTGGTTCACCCTCCAATGGCCACAGCGGCCGGTGCACCACGCTGATCCGAACGCAGGAGCCAGGTGCTTCTCCTGGTCTCCCATGGGGTGCAGGGCCCAAGCACCTGGGCCATCCTCCACTGCACTCCCGGGCCACACACACACACACACACACACACACACACACATATATATATATAGAGAGAGAGAGAGAGAGAGAGCTGGCCTGGAAGAGGGGCAACCGGGGACAGAATCTGGCGCCCCGACCGGGACTAGAACCCGGTGTGCCGGCGCCGCTAGGCGGAGAATTAGCCTGTTGAGCCGCGGTGCTGGCCCTATCTCTGACTCTTATAACCTAAAGAGCATAAATGTAGCAGAAACATTAACAGTGAATGAAAATAGATTCAATGATAAGGATAGTTTGATTATGACAATATTTTATGGTTTACAAAATTTTAAAAGTTAAAATTTGGTGGCAAAGGTGACAGAATATTAATAGTACTCATTATTAAGGCCATTTGAGTACCCTGAAACATAGTTTAAATAGGTATAATAAGTAATTAATTTTGTTCTTTTCATTGCAAAGTTACAGAGCAGCAATCCATGCTATATTTAACCCTGATAATTGATGAATTTTTAGTCTGTTTGATTTTGGTATTATATGTTTTGAGTACAATTATGTGCTCATATATTTATATATGTAGTTTATGTTAATAAATTTCTGGCATTTGCTGGAGGGGGAGAGAAGGAAGCCACAAATTTTCTTCAATAAATGCTCCCCAATTTTTTGTTTGTCCTTGCTTCATTTATGGGGCCTTAAATGTTTTTGTTAAACAGTTTTTATCATGTTTTATAGTAGTTTCTTTGGATGGATTCTACAATCTCTCCATTCTACTGTCACTGGAAGTCTTACTCTGAGTGGTTCTCAAATTTATTTTAAACATGAACATATAGTTAATATTATAGATCTATTTGTATTTGCTGCTATAACTGTATATATTTTCTTTGTTAATCTTTTAATGTGCTGAGTTACTGAACACTAATACCTATTTAGGTATAGTACCTATTTTTGAATGAATGATTTTATTATGACACTTTAATGAAGCTTTTTATCTATGTGTATGGATAAGAAGCCCTATTACTCCTTTCTTAGATTGTCCTTTCACAGTGTTGGCATTAAGTCTGGAACGTAATACATTTAGGAAGTATATTCTTCCTTTAGTCCATAAAAGTGTTCATACAAATTTGCTAAATTTAAGTCTGGCAAGCTTTTACCTTTTTTTTTTTTATAAATTGACATAATTTACTATTGACTTTATTTTTAATGATAATGGTTCTATTCTGGCTTTTTATTTTTTCTTGAATCAATTTTACCAATATTCACTTGAAAATTGTCCTGTTAGAGAGAGGAGAGTCAGAGAGAGAGAGAGAGAGAGAGAGAGGGAGGTCTTCCATCCACTCATTCACTCCCCAATTGGCTGCAATGGCTAGAAGGCACCGATCCGAAGCCAGGAGCCAGGAGCTTCCTTCAGGTATCCCACTTGGGTGAAGGGGCACAAGAACTTTGACCACCTTGATATACTGTTTTGTTTCGATACTTTAAATTGTCTACTCAATTTATAGTTATATCTCCTTCAATTTCTCAAAATTAAAGATCAATCTTGCCTTCTGAATTGTTTTTTTTTTTTTTACAATTTAAAAAGCTTTCCAATTGTTTTGGAATTTTCTGCTTTCTTTAAAGAAGATAGTTTTTGATTTCACCAGTATATTATCCACATTCATTGAGTTCTCTTGTCATTCTGTCTCTAACTTCTTGATGAAAATGCTTATTAATTTTTAGATTTCATTTATGATATATGCAATAAATGGTAACCATATCCTTCCAGGTACAGCTTTAAAGGCATTTGCACATTATTTTCATTGCCATTGTCTTTTTTCTTCCCTTTACATTTAAAAATATTCATTTAAGACTTATTGTAGGCATATACATTTAATATGGTTGCAGGATAATAAAGAGCCAAATTATATTAAGCTATCAAATGTATGTATTCAGGAACAGGGGGAGTGGAAGGCCGGAGATTAGGGCCATTGCCTTCGGAGACATGGTACTGAGGAGTGACTCACTGTGAATATGATGCTTAAGCAGATACTTGTAAAGGTGAGAACGTGGGCCATGCAAACACTGGGAGGAAGAGTATTCCAGACAGAGAGGTATAGTTCATGCAAATGCCATCAGTGGTGTGCAATGCTGCCTAAAATGTTTAAAAATAAAACATGGAGGGGAACATGGCTGGAGCATCTGGAAGGAGACAGGGAGGAGATGACTCCAGATCATGTAGGTTGTAATTCATTAGATAGACTGGGGGTATCGATCTGAAGACTTGGGAAGTCTTTGTGGGGTTCAGAAGATCTCCTTTACCTTTTGAATGGTAACTGCTGTTGTGTGCAGAATTGATTGTAGGAAGGTGAGAAGAGAAACAGGAAACCTTGTTATAAGGCTGTTGTCATGATTTAAGTAAGAAATGATGACTGCACTAGATTTGACACTTTAAAAGTGGTGAAAGACTTGGTCAGAGTCTGGGAAAATTTTGGAAGAAAAAACCAGCAGGTTACTTCTACATTTAATAAGGAAACAATTAGGGTACTAAGAAGAGATTCAGTGATAACTAGCATGTGATGATTGATTACAGAAATGTAACTGTGTGAAGGATTATTGCATTAATTGCCTTTTATACTTCACATCAAAATTGTACTTCATAGATAAACAAATTTTGCTGAAACACTTGCTTAAATAAATGTCAAAGAATTAAAACTTTGCAGAAATTTTACTAGTTTTAGAGTGATAGATTTGTCTCCTTTGTTTCTGTTACTAATTAGAAGAGGCCAAATTATATTATGTAGTAATTAAAGATAATAATAATAAAGGACAATAAATAGGAATATGAAAAGTATAGCAAGATAAAGTAAACAATATGAGGACTTCTATAAATAAAATATTTTTAATTAACCTTTGGGTTTCTTCATGTTTTGTATTTGTATGTATTCGTTGACCCCACAAGGCATAGAGTTTGTTAAATTAAGAGCCTTTGCTATAATTTGCATAATGAGAAGAAATAGGCTTTTAAATTTAATTGTTACATAGATCACAGGGAAAGCCATGGGGAGGGCCAATATTGTGTTTTAGTGTTTATAACCACACAGTAAGGCATTAAATAAAGGTAATTGATTTCTTATGGCAAACATTTTGAAATAGAAAAAATGGGCATCCATGTTTTTTGGAGATTACCAGGATACAATATTCACCGTGAAACTATAAACCTACATTTCACTGACAGTGCACTGGAACAAAAGCAACTTCTGAACAAAATTTATGTACAGAGTGCAAGTCAGGTTGGGGAAGATAAAACACTATATAAGGTAATCCATTACCAGCTTGGTCTTCATGATAATGGCAAGGAACCAGTATGATGGAAAGAGAAGTTCAAGAAATCTGAATTCTAACCATGGTCTAGTATCATGTTGGTAAGTGTTTAAAAATTGACTCACGGGTTAAAAAGAAAACTACACTGACTTAGAATGTTAGATTTCTATGATGACTGGTTTTGAGCAACTAATATGATTCCAGTAGAGTTGGGAAGAGCTGTGCACATTTAACCCTTGCAAACTCACGCAAGTTAGCTCCAGCGCAGTGCTACCTAGACTTACATGAGTGATCCTCAAATTTTGAATAACTCATGTGAAAGCTTTGATTGAACGGAGTTTCCTCACTTTTCAAAACAAAAGGTTGAACTAATTGTAGTCTAAAACTACTTTTTGGATGTGCCATTCTTTTGCAGGGATGGGAATAAGATGATTTTGTCTTTTTATATAAAATAAAAATATGGAGAGGATACCTTTATTTTTAAATTGCATATAAAACCACAGGTGGAAGCAAGGCATTTCTCCATTAATTACTAATTAATTAATTAATGCTCCTAATCTTTTTTTTTTTTTTGACAGGCAGAGTGGACAGTGAGAGAGAGAGACAGAGAGAAAGGTCTTCCTTTGCCGTTGGTTCACCCTCCAATGGCTGCCGCGGCCGGTGCGCTGCGGCCGGCGCACCGCGCTGATCCAATGGCAGGAGCCAGGAGCCAGGTGCTTTTCCTGGTCTCCCATGGGGTGCAGGGCCCAAGCACCTGGGCCATCCTCCACTGCACTCCCTGGCCACAGCAGAGAGCTGGCCTGGAAGAGGGGCAACCGGGACAGAATCCGGCGCCCTGCCCGGGACTAGAACCCGGTGTGCCGGCGCCGCTAGGCGGAGGATTAGCCTAGTGAGCCGCGGCGCCAGCCTGTGCTCCTAATCTTTTAATGGCGACAAAGCATCATGTAGAAGAATGGGTATTAGATAAGTAAAGCGGTGCTACTTAGATGAAACTCTTAATTCTAGCCATTATTTTTATCAGTTTATAAGGGTGTAAAGTGGTGCCTTCTTTCTAGTAGAAAATACATTTCCTGTTACCACCCTTCATACAGCCTAATTCTGAGAAATACTGTGGTAAGTTGGTAAGATTCCACCTAACAATTCTCAGCTCCTAGAGAGTGGAATGTATTCAGTCAAGGTATTGAATATTACTCCCACTATTCAGTTATAAAAAGACTGGTATTGGCATCTTCCATGCACTTTGTTCTCTTGCTGGTTCACTCATTGTGGCTTCAACTATCTTGGCTGAAACTTCCTAAGAGTTACCAAGACAGAATCATCCAACTGAGCTCTCCTGATACTCGCATGCAGCAACTGTATGGCTAATAAAAGCATATTATTTTTAAGCTACTGAATTTTGAAGAATTTAGAAAACAGTAAGAGAAAATCATATGGGGTGAGGAACAGTATGTCTGAAATTGAAATACATGTGGTCTCTCCTAAGGCATTTCTCAATATTTCCATGTGTTTTGATTTACATAAATGGAAAAATACAACCATCCAAAGTACATAACCACTAATAATATAGTTCCTTCAGGAATGAAGATTTGGGTCACTCCACTAGGAACCTTAACCAGATGGGGTCTTGCTAAGGACAAAGGTATGCAAAAGAGGTATTGGGAGAAGAACATCATAAAGACTATGTCCATGGGATCATTTTCAGAAACCATAATAATTATGAGTGTTCTGTTTTTCCCACATTTTAAATTAAACATACTTCTATAAATAAGAATTTTTACCTTATATACTCTCATTTGCCTACTATCTAAGCTATTTTAATATAATGGAAGTTAACTATTTATCTCAGTGCTTCATTTTCATGATTTCAAAAGTAGGCTAAGACTCAGCTAGAAATATGAGTAAACATTACCCAAAGCTAGATAAGGGATATTTTTTCTTCCTTTTTTAGGTAGACGGTTACTGAGTTTACAATTGTGCATGATATAGTAGCTGTGTGGTGGGCAGAAACAAGACATTGCTCTTGTCTCTATTTGAACTTTGAGTGTAGTTTAATGAAATGTGTGTGGAACCACGGAGACAGAGATGGTCTCTGTGGTTCTGTGGTCTCCCGATGTGACTACATTGAAGAGTGTTTTCAAGAATTTCATTCTTTGTATGTTTCTTATTAGAGCTGGACACAAGAAAATCTGTGTAGGATTTGGGAGATAGAAACAAAAACATAGCTGTCGCTCCCCGTCTTCGTGGAGGAACGACACAGGACTCTGCGCTGTTCTTTTGTCTGCTCGGCCCTCCCCAGGTTTGCTGCTGGTTCTTCCCGGGTTGGCTACCGACCCTTCCACCTCTGTGGAAGGGCGGTTCCCCCTGCCACTTTCCCCACTTCCGCGGGGGAGCGGCACACCGCCAGCCGGCTCTCTCAGGGGCTGCACAGGTGTTCCTTCAGATAGATGTTCCTGGTGCATGTTGTCTCTCTCCTCCTTTATAGTCCTCTTCCACCAATCCCAACTCTGCTACCCACACGCCGAGTACGCTGCTCTCCTCCAATCAGGAGCAGGTCCTACAGCTTGTCAAGTTGGTGAGAGGCAGCTGTGTAGAAGCTGTTTGCTCCTCTCCCAGCGCCATATTGTGGGAGAGCAGATGCATAGAATAAGTCTTAATTCCAGTAACTTAGTCTAGTCCGAGTTGCTCCCCACAGATCCCCCTTTCTTTTTTATTTTTTGGTGTTGATACGCGCCTGTCTTCGGTGCCCCGCAGCACACACTCTGCTCTGCTTGCTAGAGTTGCCCACAGGTGCTTACAAGCCCTATCAATCAGGCAAACCGAATCCGGGTCCTCTCTTCGCCATGTTGTGAGGAGGTTTTTAGGCGCTGATGCGTGCCTGTGTTCGGTGCCCTGCAGCGCATGCTCTGCTCTGCTAGAACTGCCTGCAGGTGCTTACAAGCCCTACCAATCAGGCAAACCGAATCCAAGCCTTCTCATTGCCATCTTGTGGGGAGACTTATTGGTGTTGATAACGTGCCTGTCTTCGGTGACCTGCAGCCGCCCACAGGTGCTTATCGTCTTACTAATCAGGCAAACCGAATCCAAGCCTTCTCATTGCCATCTTGTGGGGAGACTTATTGGTGTTGATAACGTGCCTGTCTTCGGTGACCTGCAGCCGCCCACAGGTGCTTATCGTCTTACTAATCAGGCAGACCGAATCCAAGCTCTCTCATTGCCGTGTTGTGGGGAGGCCTTATTTTTCTCCATTTCTCTATCTCCGGGCATTCCTATTTCTCCTATTTTACTTCTATCTGCCAGCATTCCTATTTCTCTCATTTTACTTCTAAACTTCTGTTTCTCTTACCCCACAGCTTCCCGGCGCCCGCCCCGAGGCTGCTTCTCGGCGCCTCGCCCCGCGGCGGCTTCCTGGCTCTGTGTGGCTTCAGCCCGCGCTTCTCATCTGCTGGCTTCCCGGCTTCGCGCATGCTCCGCGGTCTCCACGCCCCTTCGCACCCGCACCACGGCCTCGCACTAGCCCCGCATTTCCTACTCACGCCCCGTGTGCTCTCCCCGTTTGTGCCTCGCATGCTCTCTCTGCGCGCGGCGGCTTCCGCGAGTCACACAGCCCAGCTCACGTTTCCACCACCGGCATTCAGTCCAAGTTCCCCGGGCTAACCTGGCGAATTCAACCTAGCTCACGTCTGCGCCCACCGGTTTGGCTTCCCGTCTTTTGCTCCCCGGGCTAATCTGACGGATTCCAACCTGGCTGCCCACGTCTCTGCCTCTGGTTCCAGATTTTCGCCCTTTGTTCCCCGGGCTGACTTGAAGAATCCCAAGATAGCTTACGTCTCCGCTTCAGCCTGCACTCACGGCTTCATCCTCCCTAACATATTTTTCTCTACCCGGTATGTTTCCTAACTTTTCTTCCAACAATATTCCCCTCTCATTTCTCCTGGCTTCTCCCCACAGTCCGTATCCCAGTCTAAGTTTCTTCTAGGTTTCACTTTCGCTTTCAATCTCCTAGCTTCCCCGCCATAGTCCGCATCTGGTTTCACTTTCACTTTCAACCTGCAGTCCGTATCTGAGTCTAAGTTTCTTCTTGCTTTCACTTTAAATCCTAACTTCTTTCCCACAGTCCATATCCAAGTCTATGCCTAGGCTTTCAATAGCTTCTTCCAGCACCTTTTCCGTCCGGCTTTTCCCTAGGCTCTTTGCTAGTCTCTCTCTCCGGTATTTTCCCACTTCTTCCCACTTCTTCCCTCCTAAGTTTGCTATCCGAGTCACGGCACCATTATGTCGCTCCCCATCTTTGTGGAGGAATGACACAGGACCCTGCGCTGTTCTTTTGTCTGCTCGGCCCTCCCCGGGTTTGCTGCTGGTTCTTCCCAGGTTGGCTACCGACCCTTCCACCTCCGTGGAAGGGCAGTTCCCCCTAGCCACTTTCCCCACTTCCGCGGGGGAGCGGCACACCGCCGGCCGGCTCTCTCGGGGGCTGCACAGGTGTTCCTTCAGATAGATGTTCCTGGTGCATGTTGTCTCTCTCCTCCTTTATAGTCCTCTTCCACCAATCCCAACTCTGCTACCCACACGCCGAGTATGCTGCTCTCCTCCAATCAGGAGCAGGTCCTACAGCTTGTCAAGTTGGTGAGAGGCAGCTGTGTAGAAGCTGTTTGCTCCTCTCCCAGCGCCATATTGTGGGAGAGCAGATGCATAGAATAAGTCTTAATTCCAGTAACTTAGTCTAGTCTGAGTTGCTCCCCACACATAGCCACGTTGTTCACGGAGGTTTAGCGTAGGTCGAACACTCGGGGTTCTGATATGTTTTTGAGAATCTAAGTAGCAGCTGGACCAGTGGTCATCCTGCTTCCATGGGAATATCCTCCTCCAGTCTTGGGTCAGGTAGTAGTGTGACTCTTTTGCAGGTGTCAGCCTTTCCTTTATGTCATCCTTGGCATTGATGAGGACAGAACCCCAGGAAAGATGGAGACAGGTTCCAGGTTGTACCTGCAGGTTTCATCCTTTTCTTCTCTCCCCAATTCATGTGCATTTTTCCTTTTCAATCCCTTGCACTGTGACTCCAGAATAGGTACTAGAGGAAGAAGAAATAACTAAACCAAGTGTTTTACCAGCTCCTGCAATTTCATGAGGTCAAATATGTACAACAAATGCCTTATTCATACTCATTCCTAACCGCTCCGTTTCTCTGGATTGTGTATCTCTGACTGATGCATACATTTAGCTAAAAGGAATTGGTTTTTGTGGTTGGGTTAACCTATAACAACATTCTCTTACCTTTAAGATTTTCTCAAGCCCTACTGACCATGCTTATCTTGTAATATGTTCTGGTCATTCCTACTCCAGCTTCTTCTGTGCCATCAGCTTTCATCACAAAACTACAATGGACACATGAGTTTTGTTTTCTTGTTTTATAAAAATTTGTCTTGGCTGACATCTTATATGTTTATTCCAACTTAGAATATGATACTTATTTTTAAGGGCAACATAGAAATAGATATTGACTAACCTGGCCTTGTGCAAATGGACTGTGATACTGAGGGTTTTATATACTGGAGGAGGGAGAAGAAGAAAACTGTGAACATTCTCCTGGGAATGAGGAGAGCACTACCTGGCTATTCCCAAGGAATGTAGAGTTTAGGTTTGATACCTCTAGTTCTATTACTAGGACTAACAATTGATATCTGGACAGATTTTTTCAAACCATACTTAAATGCCAGATGAAGACAAGAACAAACATACACCTATGGATCAATTTCTAGATGTTCTGTTCTGTCCCATTGCATCATATAGTTTTTTTTCTATTTCAATACCATAGCATTTTGAGTAACGTGGCTCTTGAATATGTTTTGATGCCTAATAGAGTGAATTTCTATTTACTGTTATTTTTTCTGTGTGTTTCTCTTGTGTCTTTTTTGGCATTTGCATTTCATATGAGCTTTAAGATATTTCATAGAATATATTATTTTAGGTCTTAGGTTTTGATAATATTTTCTTTTTTTTTTTTTTTTTTTTTTTTTTTTTTTTTTTTTTTTTTGACAGGCAGAGTGGACAGTGAGAGAGAGACAGAGAGAGAAAGGTCTTCCTTTGCCGCTGGTTCACCCTCCAATGGCCGCCGCTGCAGCCGGCGCACCGCGCTGATCCTGGCAGGAGCCAGGAGCCAGGTGCTTTTCCTGGTCTCCCATGGGGTGCAGGGCCCAAGCACCTGGGCCATCCTCCACTGCACTCCCTGGCCATAGCAGAGAGCTGGCCTGGAAGAGGGGCAACCGGGACAGAATCCGGCGCCCCAACCGGGACTAGAACCCGGTGTGCCGGCGCCGCAAGGTGGAGGATTAGCCTATTGAGCCACGGCGCCGGCTGATAATATTTTCTGTAATATCCTCTTTTTCAAAGACTTATTTTATTTTATTTGAAGGGCAGTTACATACACACACACACACACACACACAGAGGGAGAGAGAGAGAGAGAGAGAGAGAGAGAGAGAGAGAATGAATCATCCCTGCACTGCTTCACTCCCCAAATGGCTACAGTGGCTGGTACTAAGCCAGGTGCCTAGATCTTCATTTAAGCCTCCCACATGGGTGGCAGGAGCCCAAGCACTAAGGCTATCCTCTGCTGCTTTTCCAGGAGCGTTAGCAGGGAGTTGGATCAGAGATGGAGCATCTGGGACTCAAACCGGTGTGAGTACCAGATACCAGTGTCTCAAGTTGTAGCGTACTGCCACATGCTACAATGCTATTAGTTTTTTCCTTAATAATTCCTGAATATTTATTGTAGAAAATTTAGAGAATATGTGAAAGTGTAAAATGGATAAAAAAGTTTCCTTTAATTCCAACCAGTTATAATAATTGTTTACTATTTCCCTTACCCTTTATAGCACATCTATGTTTGTGTGTGTTTGTTTATAAACAAACTGTAAGTTTTGTTTCACATGAACTGTATTCATATATTCATTTTATAAAATATTATATTTAATTTTTGTTTTATAGAACTTTAATAGATACATAATATTATATGGAAATTTATTAACTTTATAATAAACTCACATTTTCTACATGTGCCTCTACAAAATTATGTATCTTCTAGAATCCCCAAATTTCTCATAGAATATTTTCCACATAAAAATATATATCTTGTTGTTAAAAGTGAATATATATATATATATGTACATATGGATATATTCATGAGAAGACCCCAATAGAGGGGTTTGTCAAACTCTTTGCATGTTTTTCATTGATCACTTATATCCCTAAGTTTTTAAGCTACTTTGGAGCTTCTCATTAGTTCAAATTTTTGTTTATTGCTTCCTTTCTGTGTTTTTTTGTTCAAGTATTTAACAAGCAGTGGACTGCTTCCAGGTTAGCATTGTCTGTGCCAGTTACAATGGTACTGAGAAAAGTCAGTATAATATTTTAAGCACTGTAAAAATGAACTGTGTACCACATTGCAACTTTAGTTCTATAATACCACACACACACACAGACACACACTCACACAGTGTGAGGAAAATACCACTATAGTAGGTGTGTGGGGAAGAGTAAACACTTTAGCTTTATGTGTCAGGAGAAAAGAAAACTGAAAAAAAAAAGTAAGTCAAATATATTTGTATATGCCAATAGTTCCACTAGATGATTATCAAAGCCACAAAGGTCCATAACAAGTGTGGAATTGAGTCTAAATATACCAAGAAAAATTAAGGTAAAAATAATGAACCACTTATTATTTTGATAGATTTCACAGTTACACTATTTATAGCCTATTTTCATAATCACAATTTCATGTGACTTTTTAGAAAAATTATTTTTAAAAGATTCTGTTGTAGCAACACTATAATGGAACAAAGATGCTGCAGTTAGTTAACTATTTGGATTATAGTGCTGTATCCCATTTTAGATGTTATGTAACTTTGCCATGAACAATGTGGCAAAATTATTTTGAACAATATTACTCATTTTGCTAGTTTTTATTTTCATTTCATATGACTTCTGATAAAGGTAAACACATTCAGTGCTCATCAGGGAGTATCATTCATCATATTGAAAGGTTATATATTTCCTTAATTTTAGATATAACTAGAAAACTCTGTAAGTATAAAATAAATAATATAAAAATGTGTAATATATCACAGTGACATAGGTAATATTTTACACTATTCAAAAATCATACAAAGTTATCTAATTATATACCCACAATTCAGGTTAGATTTCCTATTTGTTTTAAGTCTATCCAACAAGCTCCATGTGAGGAATTTAAATGTTAAGTGATCCATTTTAGGGTGAAGGTTAGGATTTATATTTGGTGGCTTTTGTCAATTTCTCCTAAGGCACTTTAAATCTTCCAAATATAAAATAGCACTTTCACTTTTTTTTATACTCCGATTCACTTTTAACTGGCAAGTGGCATATCTCAGACCGACAAAGATATGCATGAAGCAGATGTCAGAAGATGGAAGTGATTATAGTATGGGGCTCTTCTTTTGTAATATATAGGAGTTAATTCAGCAGTCCAGAAGGTGAAGGACTGAGAAAAGCTTTTTCTGTGTATAGTGTTGGCAGGTGTCATCTGCTCCCACCTAACGAGATTATTAATTCATGACCTGTTTTCCTCTTTGCCATTGCTGTGGCATTTTTTCAGAAGCTGACTGCCGTTTCCACTGGGCAGATCTTCAGATTGTGCATTGGGGTAGGTAGTAAATGCACATCTTCATCTCAAAGTTAGAATCAAATAGTGTTCTTGACAGCCAGGTGCCTGTCTTTCTGGGTTAAAATTTTCCATGTTCTGATGGAGGGCTTTAGAAATGCTGCATTTTACCTGAAAACTCATGTTGCTTCATGCTCGGGTTGGTAACTCATGGAGAAAATCACACTTTTTGGAGAATGGGCTGTATCTTTCAAAGAGCTACAGTTAAAAAAGAAGTTGTCAGTGCTATTTCTTCATGCTGAAAGATGAAACCTTTCTAAAGTTTTGTATTTTTGCTACAAAGAGGGCATCTGGAGAAAGTCTTGTGTCAGTTGTCTGTGTTTAAATATGGAAGTGTTATGTTTACAAGTCTGTTGTCACTCCCAATAGTCTATAGCAACATGCAAAATGTTTAAGCTTGCATTCTGGAATTGGATTAGATAATCAGCACAAGACTTACCTGAACAGTATCAATCCTTGAAGACTACGTCCTTATGCTTTAGTGTGCGACCATTGCCCTTTGTTAGGAAAAAGAAGTGAAAAGTGTTCTATCAATTTCTATCAGTCTTTTTGCTATGCCTGAGAAGATATTGCGTATTATATTATTTACTAACTTTTTTGTGAGGTCTCTGATTCTAGCTGTGGTTATAGTTTTTCCAAGTTTTTGGTTTGTGACTTATGATACTTAAGTTTTAACCTGTTTTTCCCTTTTTGTCCAGCTTGCTATCACACTTAAATTTTGTCTGTCAGTTTTAACAAATTTTTAACATGGTGTGTAGCATCATTATTATAAATTAACTTCTTTCCTAGACATATTTTAGCTACTTTTAATCCTAATTTCTATTTTGAATCATTTTCTCCTAAATTGTAAAATAGGTTATTTTTCTTGGTTAGTTACATTTTTTAAGTTGCTCTAAACCATTTTAGACCAAGTTATTATACAAGTTAATAACATTAATATTTATAGTATAAGCTGAACTCAAGTCACTTTACAATCAAAAACCCGTGTACTTTCCAAATGCTAGTTTCAAGACCATCTTTGCATACACCACCAGCGATAATCACTTTTGTCGCTGACATGGCCCTATACAAACTGGGTTCATTTTCATTTGGTCCACGTTGAGAATGCCTTCTTTTACCTTTGTCCCTCCAAATATCAGCTATTATTCAAGATCTATTTCTCATCCCCCTGCATCTTAACTCTTTTTATAACTTGCAGCTAGTGGCATTTATTGAGTCAAACTTCCATCTAGAGGGTGACTCGGTTCAATCTCCTGGCAATTCTTGCTTTGCTTACTATGTCGTGAACCTTCCCAATCTGTTGCTACCAATATCTTGACTTTTCAGCAGACAAGGAGTTTCTAAAAGTGCCTAGAACTTACGCTGTCTTGAAGTCTGGTGTATTTATTAAAAGCACAAACATTTCTAAAATGATAAATGAATTTATAGGATGAGTAAAAAACACTAAGAGAATTAAGAAGTCAATGGAACTTCTGGGGGTATTTACAATTGGTGCAATACTTCAGATTTCTATGCACTGAGCACTAACCTGGGCCTTACATGGAATTCCTAGATTTGTTCTGCACATTTTAATATTGTCTCCCCTCTTTTAGTCCATTTTCAGATTGCCACGTGAACTCTGAATCCCCCCTCAAATGCAGAGCCTTAGACAAGAACCGTATCTATATTCAGCAGTGGTAGTAGGGCTGATACTGAGCCATGGGTCACAGTGGATCCTGTGACAACTTATTAGGGTTCATGTCTTGGTAACATAAAGATTGGAGTCACTGTGATTCTCCTGGAATACAACCATGAAATCTCAAGGCGTAGACTAGGCACAACTAGTGAAGCAGCTATTTTCTAAGCAATATATTCTGATACCCCGTGTTGGAGCAAGAATAAAGTAAAGGGCACATTTGGAAGCTCAGAAAGAGAAAAAGACAATTTCACTGCCATTCTGAATGACTGCCATCTTGTTGCATGCTGTGATACCTTTTCTACTACAAATGTTCAGTTCACTAAGCGTTCATGCTGCATTCCTTAAGGGGTTTTGCTTTTGAGAATTTAGTTTTTTTTTCTTCTTTAGCATAGATGGTAGCATGCTGTTGATAAAACACTTGAAATCCTGCTGTTCAAATTGCTAGGTTCTATTCAAAGGAGTGAAATAATGTTCTGCCATTTGTTCCCAGGTACGGGGACTGTTGCTGCAATGTACATGTAAGTGCTGTAATGTTGGTGGAGAATAGCTTTTTGTGCGGTTGAAGGCGGTGAGGAAGGGGGGTGTCAGCTCTCTCTTTGTGGGAAGCTGAACTGCTTGTTTTTCCTGCTGGGAATTCCGCCCTCCAGAAGTCACTTTCTCATGCACTGGCACGTGGATCACTGAGGGCTTTGTGCTTTTAAAGTTTTTTTTTTTTTTTTTTCTGTATCTATTTTTTTTCTCTAAAAACAGTCATAAGCTTTCATTTGCAAAAATGACGTAACTTCCAAAGTTGCTAGGTTAGGCTTCACCACTGAGGAGTTTAAAATGTTTTCACCCATAAGATAATACAGTTTTCCTGCAGGATCACAGTGACCAAAGCCTTTTATTTTTACTACAGAGAAGTTTGCCTAACCCTCTCCACTGACTTTTCAATGTCTCATATTTTGATATAAGATAAGTTCTCAACCCTGACACAAAAAAACATATTTAACGCCATAGAGTTTTAGCAATTAATTGTACCTGTAATTCTACCTGTGTTTGCAGAGCCAGTGGTGGACTATCTGTTTAAGAAAACTCTACAATTCCCATATTGCTCACTCTAGATCAGATTCACAGTTCCTGGGGCCATCATGGAAGACAGTAATTGTTTCCCATCTGCTGCATACTTCCCCATTCACATCAGCTCTTTGTCTCCAGGTGTAGTGGATCCTCTTGTGGGCAGCATCTCATTTTGCAGACCCATGTCTTTATCATAAAATTGTTTCTACTCAGCCATTATGTGTCTATTAGGCCCTCAGCGATTGCCAAACACTTTGATAAGCCTGATATTACAAATTCAAATCAAATGACATCCTTACTTCCCACAAGAGAACAACATGGGATGTGAACTCACCTGTGTCAGCAGACCAATAGCCCATTGCTTCCAGCTGTGATAATGATGGTACTTGATGTTTCTATTTAAGGCCAGGAATTAGGTATTTTTTTTTTTTGCATCGTGTAGGGGGCTAGCATTATAAAATTTCCTATCTTTGGAAGTATTTTACAAAAAATAAAATGTAGAAAATGCATAAGAGTAGTATAATGTGTTATACATAAAATATAGAATATAAATATTGATGCTATATTACTAGTCAATTTCTATTATAATCGATTGTATTGAGTTGGAATCAGGGATTCAAAGAGAGATGCCTTAGATTATATTGGTCACAAGTACCAACTGCCTCCAGAGACACTCTGTCCAGAAATTAGTTTCCAGGTGTTGGTGTGAAATGTGGCTACTTTGTGTATCTTTGGAGGTCCCTGGGTTGGGGCTGCAGGACCTAATTCTAAATGCCAATTCAGAAAAGATATTATCTACAATATCTTTGAAGTACTTGCGTTGATGGTATAAATCCCCATGCCTAAGACTTAGAGTGAAAGAAATTCCTTCAAGTATTTCTTGCCATAATTCTTTTCCACTTGAGGATTACCCATCCCTTTATATCTTTGTTACTTACTGCGCATTAAGATTGCCATTCTTCATGGCCTGCTTTCTATCTAAGAGTGCTTTAGAAACAAAAACGAAAATAAAAACCAAAATCTAGGAATGAGACTGCAGATAGAGACAAGCGAATTGATATTGAAACTGTAAAGGAAAAGGAAAAGCAACAGATTTTATTATAACTGTAAAGGTACATTTTAAACCTTGGAATACTTTTAAAGAATAAGAAGTTCAAACTCACACCTGTCAAGAAATCTGTAGTTAGGAATCGCTTATCATTAATGTTTCCTAATTTCACCATTTCTTGCTAATGGTTATGTGCTGATAAAAGAGGCCCCACTCTCTTATCAACTTGTCTTCTCACTGGCTTTTATGATTTCCAGCCACTGAAAAACCTGCTCAGACAAAGCGAAAAGCATTGGAATTACAGTACATAGCTAAGGAGATTGATGCTTAACTAGATATTAAGAACCCTCTCTACCCCTTTTGGCATTTATCCTATTCAAAGTCACAGACTGGGGCCGGCGCCCCTGCTCACTAGGCTAATCCTCTGCCTTGCTGCGCTGGCACACCGGGTTCTAGTCCCGGTCAGGGCGCCGGATTCTGTCCCGGTTGCCCCTCTTCCAGGCCAGCTCTCTGCTGTGGCCAGGGAGTGCAGTGGAGGATGGGCCAAGTGCTTGGGCCCTGCACCCCATGGGAGACCAGGAGAAGCACCTGGCCCCTGCCTTCGGATCAGCTTGGTGCGCCGGCTGCAGTGTGCCGGCCGCAGCGGTCATTGGAGGGTGAACCAATGGCAAAGGAAGACCTTTCTCTCTGTCTCTCTCTCTCACTGTCCACTCTGCCTGTCAAAAAAACAAACAAACAAACAAACAAACAAACAAAAAAAAAACAAAGTCACAGACTGGGTTAGCCTTAAAGAGCTAGTGAATTATAATAAGAAAAGGTTTAAGCTTTGAACAGCACTTACCTTGACTGTTGAATAACAATTTTTTTCATACTATTTGTTGAATTCTTTATTTAGTGTAGGGTTAATCTTATGTGTATAAAGTGAATTGAAAATAGACCTTAGGTTGGTGCCGCGGCTAACTAGGCTAATCCTCCACCTGCAGTGCCGGCACCCTGGGGTTCTAGTCCTGGTCAGGGCGCCGGATTCTGTCCCGGTTGCTCCTCTTCCAGTCCAGCTCTCTGCTGTGGCCCAGGAGTGCAGTGGAGGATGGCCCAAGTGCTTGGGCCCTGCACCCACATGGGAGACCAGGAGAAGCACCTGGCTCCTGGCTTCGGATCAGCGTGGTGCGCCGGCCACAGCAGCCATTGGAGGGTGAACCAATGGAAAAGGAACTCTTTCTCTCTGTTTCTCTCTCTCTCTCACTGTCTACTCTGCCTGTCAAAAAACAAACAAAAGTAATAACAACAAAAAAATGAAATAGATCTTATTAAAAAAAAAAAAAAGAATGGGAATAGGAGAGGGAGGAGGAAAAGGGTAGAAGTGCGGGTGGGAAGGAGGGTAGGGTGGGAAGAATCACTGTGTTCCTATATTTGTATATGTGAGATGCATGAAATTTGTGTACCCTAAATAAAAAGTTTCTGGGAAAGAAAAGTTTAAGCAGAGCTTTAAAACTTCTCTTCCCCCAAAATGTGCTTTGAAATTTCTTTCTCATTTTTTCCTAGACTAATTTTTCCTCCACTGCCTTTTAATCATAGGTTCTTCAGGTTTGAAAATATCCTCCAGTGTGGTGATGTAGTTGAATAACTGGGGACATGGTGTTTGTGGAAACTGTGGTTGTGGGTTTCCAAGAGCTCCCAGACAGTTTTACTGAAGCAAAAGTCAGAATGAGTCCCGGCAAATTGTCTGACCTGAATCTTCTGGTCAGTACAATTGTCCACCATCACACCAGGTTCATTTTCAGAAGCAAAATTTCTACTGCAGGTAAAAAAAAAAAAAAAAGAATTTGCCTCCTGAAATCCTGCCTGCCTGAGTTCTGCTCGGGTTCAGAGCCATAGTCCTAGAAGCAAGAACATCGCTTTGCCTGTTTGCCACCTACTCCTCTGTTTAGGAGTTTCTCAACATGAGTGGTTAGGTCACGGGTAGGCGTGAGTGCCTCTGGACACTCTCCAGTATCTTGTCAGGACTTTGCAGGTTAATAAGCTTCCTTCATTGTAACCTCAGTGTGCCCATCTGCGGTACATTGAATGTAGTCATGCTAGCTCTGATGAGCTAGCAATATCATAACAACATATTTTATTTGCATTATGTCTTTCTCCACTTGAAAATGTTCTTATATAATATGAAACTTGATCCACCCAGTCATGTGATTAGATAAGTAGGAAAGTATTATTTATCTGCATTTTCTAGATAATGCTGGAAGTTATGACAGTTCTAAAGACCTAACACTCCTAAGCACAACAGCTGACACTGGCACCGAGTCAAGAGGCGCTTTCCTAATATATAATAGAACCTAACAACAAATCCGTGCAGGGTCAGGGGGTTATATCAATTATTATTATTTTCAGTCTGTCCTAAAGTCTACATTGGCAGCAGTATGAAGAGGGGTAGTAATAGCAGTAATCTTCAGTAGTAAGTTCTAAAGCAACAGTATTGGAGATTTTAGGATACACTGCAAGCCTGGACACTTAGAAAGTCTAGCTATGAAATGAAGTGAGGTCTTCTAAGAAGCCTTTGTGTGGGCATGGAAGCAGAGCAGTGGGAGTCAGCAAGTAATATGGCCAATTAGGATCTCTAAATAGTTTCTCATCATGCTCGCCTCTCCCTCACTGTGTGCCACTGGTTGAGTGAGACATGGGGATGAATGAAGGATAAATTATGAACCTTAGTTTGTAATGTAAAAATTGCAATTTTACATATTTTCACTATGCAAAACAGCCTCATCAACAAATGGCATTCTCAAATATCCCATAGAAATTTGCTGAAGAAAGAGACACATATCTAATGATGGCAAGACCAAGCTGAGAAAGGTTTCCATCTCTTCTAGAGATGGAAGACAGAAGAGCAGAAGGAAACTTCATCTCATCTCCCTGAGCCTGGAACAAGTCTCTTTTTTATTGTGAGATGACAAAGCGTATAACTGCTGAACAAATATATGAATCCTATTGATTTGGAGATGAAGCAAACAAAGAGGACTTTATTTAGGACAAGAGAGGAGGCTGTTTATAAAAGTAAGAAAAAATTGAAGAGGAGGAAGAAAGAAAGAAGAGCAAAACTAGGTAGATACTTAAGGCATCAGAAGTATAACATGCTTAGTGGATAGAAGAGGCTCTATCCTTGCTTAGGGCTAATTCTCACACAACTTAGGCAAAATTAGGACCAAAACATATCACTTGGCATGGTGTACCCCCAGGGAGTCTTCTGTAATGCCTGCTAGCTGGAACTAGTTGAGGTCACTTAATGTTACACTCTGAACCCAACATCCTCTGTGAAAGGTGAATGATATGCATCTTGCCTCAGAACTGTTGGAAGATTAAATGTGAAAATGCTTATTATTATTGCTGAGGAGTCAGACTTTCTGAGATAGCATTTTGCTGGAAGAGTTCTACTATCCTGAGTCCGCCTCAGCTTCCTTGAAAAGTGGGACCTCTCCATGTACTACACTCCCTGGACAACAGGATTGCATTATTTCCCTTGAAAATACTTTCCATTATAAATCAATAGATATTTTTGTGCTCTAGGCTTTGTTGCAAATCCCCAGCACCTTTTTGTTTAAGCGCTGTTAATTTTTCTCATAATAGGCTGATGGCTTCTGAAAGTGTTTGGCAGCTTTGCATGCCTGCGTTTTTATCAGCCCAGAATATCCCTGGAGGTGGTATACAACCTATGCATACTGGAGATGCAGCCAGAAGCTGAAAACTAGCACATAAACGAGAAGGAAGAAAAACATGTATTTCTGAAAAGCAATCAAGTAGTTTGCATTGTTGTTACTAGTAATGTTGGCTAATTTGAAGTTGTTGGAGACCATAACCACATTCTAATATCTTGTGATACCTGGGTATTAGATTGCTGCATGAATCATAGATAATTATGCCCTGTATCTGTCTCTAAAGCTAAAGCATTTCCAGATGATGACATTTTCTGTGCGAGTATGAGGGCTTATAGGCCTTGATTCTGCCAGGTAATTATAATATCTACCGTGGCATTAAGGCTCATTGCATGAGCTAATGCCTTGATATGAAATTAATCAAATCTGAATGAAAAGGTCATTAGAAAGTTAAATTATGTCACTGATACCAGGCTAGCACCACATAAGCAAAAATTATGCTTCATTGTGATATATTAGATCCTGAAATTCAGTCATTAGTTTCACCTCACTAGGGACATCTAATTAATGATGTGGTTAATTACTTAAGTCCATTGGCCACCATCTAGTATTCCGTTACTTACACTTCTAGCTTTTTGAAAAAAAAACTGTTTTGTGACTTTCTTAACATAGACTTATTGATTCACTTTATTATTTTGTATGAGTTAACTTATTAAAATCACAGAGGATCTAATAAAATGTGAACAAACAGTTGGTCATTTAACTCCTACTACGGGAACTGACAACACAAGTGGATTTCACAATACATTAGTTAAAATTGTACATTTTTCCTCCAGGGAGCCTTCATGGCCTCCTTTGCTATTGTACTTGGCCAGAACAGCCCAGAGTAATCCTCTGTATGGACATGAGTTTGAAGGGATTCTCCATGGTTTGAGACCTAGAAATGGTTCAAGATCACTTAACTGCTGAATTCTCTGGCCAGATAATGTAGTTTTCTATTGTGAATGTAAATAGTAAGGTTACCTCTTTTTGTTTACAGTGCTATATATACCACAGCACAATAATAATCTTTTTATTTCTGGTAATATCCCAGGAATAACAGCAACTCCCTGACCTGAAGTGTTAAGGACACTCTAGGTTATGTTGCACTGCCAAAAGAATCCCAAGAGTTGCCTGACTTGGAACAATAAAGACTGATTTCTTGCTTGTGCTGTGGGTCCCTTGTGTAGCTGTGCTCATGGCTACATGTGTCCTCCATCAGTGCTTAGGTTGACATAGCTGCATCACCATGGTAGGGGGAAGAGAATCGAAGCTGAATGCTAGATGTGCATCCTCCGCATGTGCCAGAGGCACAGTAACAGAATATCTGGGCCTGGCCATAATGTCTATTACCAAACTGCACCACGGACTTTAGTGGAGGTGGTGAGGAATTGGGACCCATCTTCAGGAGCCCTGTTGTATCTGTTCCTGCTTTGTTGCCACTTCCCTCTAGTGACAATTCTATGACCTTCCTCAGCAGTTAATGAAGTCAACTAAACATCTTGGATGACATACATGCTCTCTTTGTCCTGTATCTAATCTACTTGAACCATCTCAGGCTACCAGGAGAATCTGACTACTTTCTGATGTTTTCATGTAGGCTTGATCCAAAATTCTAAAAATCATTTACTGGGGTGTAAGTGTGATGAAGCAAAGGTCTGTAATCACAGCTTTTTCTACCACATATCACTCAGTGTCAAGCTCATAGTTACTGAGAAATAAGCATGAACTGTGTGAACAAATGAAAGCATCCGAAAACATTTCAGCTAAATGGAAGGGGCTGTCAGATATAAAGGACAGCAAGCGCTGCCACCAAGCCGGTGAACAGACTGATAGGACTGGTTGATAGGGCTTGGAGGTTTACAGGGTCAGTAAACAGTCACATGAAGGGACTGTGCTATTCTGTTTTAATACCGTCTGTGGACATTGTTACCTTTGAGCAAACACGTAGTTATATCATATAGCTAGGAGGAAGTGAAAAGTCCACAGGTAGTCTCTGGCCTGTTTGAGATAGAGATGAAGAAGTTGATATTATTTTAATAAATTTTGTCTAGAAAATAAGGACAGTAGGACAGTATGCAAAGATGTTATAGAAACTCAGGTTATGGAAAGGCTACGTAATCTGGAATCAGACAGCCATGAAAAATTCTAGCTCCAAAGTTGACTCTGGGTGCGTGCTTTGTTTATGCCCAGTTGTTTAGTAATGATTAACTATGAGCTAGGCAGGATGCTGGATTTGGAATTATGTTACTGAATGTACATAGACAAAAATCCATAGAACTTGCATTCATAGTTATTTTATTGAAGGTTTCCCTCTTGCATAAAATGTGTATCTTAGCAATTGTAGACTGCTGGAGAAAATATATGTGAAGATTGTTTGTAGAACTTACATTTGTTAGAAAATGTACTAAATCAGGTTTTGATAATTGCAGCTGCTCAGGTGATGTTCCTTGACAATTAAACACAGGGAATTTTGATTACAATTAAACCACACAGGGAAATGTGTGGCTTTGATTACTGTGCTTAGAGTTGTTTGTACATGTTTAGAAAAGAATGCCATTTGGAAATGTTAGGAGAGAAAGTCATCTCCCTTGTATGACATTATGTTTACTAAGATGTTATGGCCATTTTATCAAGGTCCTTAATAATCCAATATCTTGTCTCCAACATATATCTAATCCCATTATTTACATCAGTGTGGACTTTTTTTTAGATTATAATCCTTTACTGCTATTATCTTGATGCTCAGACTGTTTTTTTTTTCTTTTTTTCTTTACACCTGAAAATGCCCACATACAAAACACACAGGAAGAAAAGGATTATCTGCTCTCTGGTGCAGACAAGTGGACAGGAAGTACATTCTAAGCACATTGAAGTACAGTGGTGGAAATGGACATCCTTGTCTTGTTTGTATTCTTCAAAGAAGGTGCAGAATATTTCCCAATATTCCCAATGGTGATTTTAGGTATTAGTTTTTGCTGTTATTTTTCCTTGTATACCACATATCAGACTGAAGTGTTTTTCTCCATTTTCAGTGTGTTGAAAGTTTTTAGCATAAATGGTGTTGAATTCTGTGATTGGTATTTATTGAAAAGATCACATAAGTGTTCTCCTTTATTCTGTTAATTTAGGGAGTGCTGCTGTTTGAATCTCAAGTATTAAACAAGCGTTGCTTTTCTGGGATAATCGATTTTTACCACAATGTATTACTTTTTATATATCCCTGAATTCAAATTAATATGACTGTGTTGAGAATTATAGCTTCTGTGTGTTTATGGTTTTCTTTTTCTGTTTTGCTTTTGACAGGTTTTAGTACCAAGGTCATGTTGGCTTTATATAATTAGATGGGAAATATGACTTCTTATTTTCTTTTCCTCCTAGCATGTGTCTAAGAATGGTATTTTTTTTCCCTAAATATTTTATGGAACTTAGAAGAGAAACTATGTAGGCTTAGAATTGGTCCCTGAGAAGGTTTTAACTGAAAAATGAGTTTCTTTGCCAATATGGGAAAAAACTCTTTTCTGTTTTATTCATCTTGTGTCAGTTTTAAATAATTGTTTTTCCCCAAGGAATTTGTCCATTGCAACTAAACTATTCACATAAAGATAAAATATGCCTGTATTTCCCTTTTTTGTTTATTTTTATTTGAGAGCCAGATAACACACATAGGGAAATACACAAACACACAATCCACAGATGGAGACCGAGCTAGCAGTAATTTGCTTGTTCACTCCCTAGATACCTGCAATGGCAGAGGCTGGAATGGCCTGGAGCAGGAATTCATTCCAAGTCTCCAGGTAGGGTGGCAGAAACCCAATTACTTGAGCCATCATTGTTTCCTGTCAGAGTTTGCATTGTCAGGAAGCTGGAGTCAGGAGTTGGATCCAGGAATCAAGCCATATACTCCACTGTAGGATATGTACATTTTAACCATTAGGTAAAATGCCTGCTTTCCATTTTTTTATTTTCTTTTTTTTTCCCTCAAAGAAACCTTTTATTTCAAGAATACAAATTTCGTAAGTACAACTTTAGGAATATAATGATTCTTCTCACCATACCCACCCTCTTACCCACACTGCTACCCCTTGTCCTCCTCCCTCTCCAATTCCCAGTCTCATTCTCTATTAAGGTAATTCTCAATTAATTTTATGCACAGAAGACCAACTCTAAACTAAGTAAAGATTTCAACAATTCGCACAAACACACACAAAAAGAACTCTTTGAGAACAAGGTTTAGAGTTAACTCTCATAATACAACTCATTGAGGACAAGGGTCCTGCATGGGATGTTAGTACGTGTTGACTCCTGTTATTAATTTAACAATTAACACTCTTATGTATGACGTCAGTTGTTGCAGTTGATTTCTCAACAATTTGCAGTGGATTCGTTTCTGAGAGGAGGAGCGTGGTGGGGGCAAGAGACGCGGAGTCACCACACAGACTCTGGGAGTTGAGTGAAAGCGGGCTTGAGGCAAGCAGCCCGCAGACTCATTTATTTCAGTTAGTACAACAGCTTATATAGTCAAGACCAGCCAATCTGGTCAAGGGGTGGTCTATGTCCCAACCAATCACAGCCTGTTGCCAGGTGGTTTCCAAAGCCATCCAATCACAGCCTGTTGGCCAGGCAGGCTCCATTTGCCATGTGGGTTTCAAAGCCATTCCTGAGTGACTGACTCTTGCTTGCCAGTGGCCATCTTGGCATGGCCTTCTCGTTCCACCACAGTCAGTGACCACCCAAGGCTCTTGACATGAACTGCCTAGGCTATGGAAGTCTTTTGAATCTACAGTCTCTGTCAGTATTTAGACAAGGCCATAAGCAAGTGGAAATTCTCTGCATCCTTCAGAGAAAAAAGTACATCCTTCTTTGAAGTCCACTTATTTCTGCTGGGGTCTCACTCACAGAGATTCTTCATGTAGAGCATTTTTTTTGCCACAGTATCTTGGCTTTCCATGCCTGAAATGTTCTCATGGGCTTTTCAGCCATACCAGGATGCTGTAAGGGCTAATTCTGAGGTCAGAGTGTTACTTAAAGAAATTGTCATTCTATGAGTCTGCTGTATGGACTACTTCCAATGTTGGAATATTGTATTTATAATTCTATCTATTATTATCACCAGACACTTGATCCTATTTATATGATCAGTTTAACAGTTATTCCTATCTATATGTCCACTTTAACACTAAATATGATCACTTTAACACTTAAGATGACATTTTACTACCGAGCTTAATGGGACTTAGGGTATGATGGCAAGTTTTTAAACTGTACCCTTAGAAGTAAGTCCTTAGCAATGCATGCAGAACTATTCAGCTTTGCAGTTACAAACTCTCCTCCCTCTCTTATTCCCACTCTTTTTATTGCGATCTATTTTCAATTGACTTTATAGACATAGGATTTACCGTATGTTAAGTAAAGAGAAGAAAATAAGAACAAAACTGTTCCTTGACAGTTGAGACAAGGGCTGTACAAGTCATTGCTTCTTAAAGTGCCAATTTCACTATAATCTACAGATTTGCATTTACATTCTCTATTAGTTATCACAGGTCAGGAAGAACATATGGTATTTATCCCTTTGGGACTGGCTTATTTCAGTAAGTATGGTGTTTTACAGATTCACCCATTTTGTTGTAAATGACTGGATTTTATTTTTAATCATTGTGTAGTATTCCACAGTGTACATATCTGATAATTTCTTTATCCAGTCTTCTGTTGCAAGCATTTAGATTGATTCTATGTCATAGCTAGTGTGAGTTAAGGGCAGTAAACATGGGGGTACAGAAAACTCTTTTATTTACTAATTTCATTTCCCTTAGGTAAATGCCCAGGAAGTGGATGGCTGGGTCATATGGTTGGTCTATATTCGGATTTCTGAGGTATTTCCATACTGTCTTCCATAGTGGCTTTACCAGTTGACATTTTCCCACCAACAGTAGATTAGGGTACCTTTTTCCCTACATCCTCACCAGCATTTGTTGTTTGTTGATTTCTGTATGAAAGCCATTCTATCTGGAGTGAGGTGAAACCTCATGGTGGTTTTGATTTGCATTTCCCGGACAGCTAGTGATCCTGAGCATTTTTTCATGTTTCTGTTGGCCATTTGGATTTCCTCTTTTGAAAAATATCTGTTTAAGTCCTTTACATTTCTTCACTGGGTTGTTTATTTTGTTGTTGTGGAGTTTCTTGATTTCTTTATATATTGTGGATATTAATCCTTTATCAGTTACATAGTTTGCAAATAACTTCTCCCATTCTGTCGGTTGCCTCTTCACTTTCCTGTGTGTTTCTTTTGCATTACAGAAGCTTCTGAATTTGATGTAATCCCATTTGTTTTGGCTTTGATTGCCTGTGTCTCTGGGGTTTTTCCATGACATCTTTTCCTGTGCCAATGTCTTGTGGAGTTTCCCCAATGTTCTCTAATAATTTAATGGTATTAGGTCATATATTTAGATCTTTAATCCATTCTGAGTGGTTTTTCATGTAAGGAGTAAGGTAGGGGTCCTCCTTCATACTTCTGCATGTGGAAATCCAGTTTTCCCAGCACTGTTTGTTTAAATGACTGACCTTGCTCCAGGGATTGGTTTTAATTCCTTTGTCAAATATAAGTGGGTTCTAGATGCTTGGATAGATTTCTGGCATTTCTATTCTATTCAATTTGTCTATCCATTTGTTTTTGTGCCAGTACCATGCTGTTTCGATTATAACTGCCTTGTAGTATGTTTTGAAATCTGATATTTGTTGGTAATCCCCAGCATTGTTTTTGTTTTAGCTATTCGAGGACTCCTGTGTTTCCATATGAATTTCAGCATCATTTTTTCTATATCTGAGAAAATATTCTTCATATTTTAACTCGTATCACATTGAATTTGTAATTTGATTTTGAAAGAATTGACATTTTGATGATATTGATTCTTCCAATCCATGAACATAGATGATTTTTCTTTTTTTTTAACTTTTATTTAGTAAATATAAATTTACAAAATACAGTTTATGGATTACAATGGCTTCTCCCCACCCCCATAACTTCCCTCCCACTCGCACCCCTCCCATCTCCTGCTCCCTCCCCATACCATTCACATCAAGATTCATTTTCAATTATCTTTATATACAGAAGATAGATTTAATATATATTAAGTAAAGATTTCATCAGTTTGCACCCACACAGAAACACAAACTGTAAAAAACTGTTTCAGTACTAGTTATAGCATTATTTCACATTGGACAGCACATTAAGGGCAGATCTCACATGAGGAGTAAGTACACAGTAACTCCTGTTGTTGACTTAACAATTTGACACCCTTGTTTAGGGAATCAGTAATCTCCCTAGGCTCTGGTCATGAGTTGCCATGGCTATGGAAGCCTTTTGAGTTCGCTGATTTTGATCTTATTCTGACAGGGTCATAGTCAAAGTGGAAGTTCTCTCCTCCGTTCAGAGAAAGATACCTCCTTCTTTGATGACCCATTCTTTCCACTGGGATCTCATTCGCAGAGATCTTTCATTTAGATTTTTTTTTTTTTTTTTGGCAGAGTGTCTTGGCTTTCCATGCCTAAAATACTCTCATGGGCTCTTCAGCCATATCCGACTGCCTTAAGGGCTGATTCTGAGGCCAGAGTGCTGTTTAGGACATCTGCCATTATATGAGTCTGCTGTGTATCCCGCTTCCCATGTTGGATTGTTCTCTCCCTTTTTGATTCTCTCAGTTAGTATTAGCAGACACTAGACTTGTCTGTGTGATCCCTTTGACTCTTAGACCTATCAGTGTGATCAATTGTGAATTGAAATTGATCACTTGGACTAGTGAGATGGCACTGGTACATGCCACCTTGATGGGATTGTATTGGAATCCCCTGGCATGTTTCTAACTCCACCATTTGGGACAAGTCTGATTTTTCTATTTTTTTTGTATCTTCTTCTATTTCTTTAATGTTCTGTAATTCTCATCATAGATATTAAATCTTTAAACATCATTGGTTTAATTTATTGCAAGGTTTTGATTTTTTTGTAGCTGTTGTGAATGGGATTGATTTTAGAAGTTCTTTCTTAGCTGTGGCATTGTGTGCACAAAGGCTATTGATTTTTGTGTGTTGATTTTATATCCTGCTAATTTCCAAACTCTTCCATGAGTTTCAGAAGGTTCATTGTGGAGTCTTTTGGATCTATTATATATAGAATCATGTCATCTATAAATAGGGAGTTTGACTACCTCCTTCCCAATTTGCATGCTATTGATTTCATTTTTCTTGCCTAATGTCTCTGGCTAAAACTTCCAGTACCACATTTACTAGCAATGGTGAGAGTGGGCATCTTTTTCTGGTATCAGATCTCAGTGGAAATGCTTCCAGCTTTTCCCCATTCAATATGATGCTGGCCATGTGTTTGTCAAAAATTGCCTTGAATGCATTGAGAAATGTTCCTTCTATATCCAATTTGCTTAGAGTTTTCATCTTGAAAGGGTGTTGTGTTTTATCGAATGTTTTCTCTGCATCAATTGAGATAATCATATGGTGTTTGTTCTGCAGTTTGTTAATGTGCTGTGTCACATTGATTGATTTGTGAATGTTAAATCATCACTACATACCAGAGCTATATCCCACTTGGTCTGGGTGAATGATATTTCTGATGTGTTGTTGGATTCAATTGGCTAGAATTTTGTTGAGGATTTTTGCATTAATGTTCATCAGTGAAATTGGTCTGTAGTTCTCTTTCTCTATTGCATCTTTCTCATGTTTAGGAATATGTTGCAGCTGGTTTCATAGAAGGAATTTGGGAAGATCCCCTTCCTTTCAATAGTTTTGAATAAATTGGGTTATTTCTCCTTAAATGTCTGGTAGAATTCAGCATTGAAGCTCTCTGGGCTTTTCTTTGTTGGGAGTTTTTTTTTTTTTATAAAGATTTATTTTATTTATTTAAAAGACAGAGTTACAGAGAGAGGTAGAGACAGAGAGAGAGAGGTCTTCCATCCACTGATTCACTCCCCAGACGGCTGCAACAGCTGGAGCTTCACTGATCCAACCAGGAGCCAGGAGCTTCTTCTGGATCTCCCACATGGGTGCAGGGGCCCAAGGACTTGGACATCTTCTACTGCTATCCCAGGCCATAGCAGAGAGCTGGATTGGAAGTGGAGCAGCCAGGGCTAGAAACAGTGCCCATATGGAATTCCAGCGCTTCAGGCTGGGGCTTTAACCCGGTGCACCACAGTGTCGGCCTCTATAAACTTTCCTCTTAATCTTGCTTTTGCTGTATCCCATAAATTTTGATATTTTATATTGTCATCTTAAATTGTGTCCTGAAATTTTTTGATTTCTCTTTTGAATGTTTGTGTGATCCAGTGTTCATTCAGGAGTATGTTGTTCAGTCTCCATGTGTTTGCATATGTTCTAGAGATTCCTGAATTGCTGATTTCCAGCTTCATTTCATTGTGGTCTGAGAAGATGCATGATATGATTTTGATTTTTTTGAATTTGCTGAGGATTGCTTTATGGCATAACATGTGGTCATTCCTAGAGAAAGTTCTGTTCACTGCTGAGAAGAATGTGTATTCTGCAATTGTGGGATGAAAAGTGTGGGGAGCAACCCGGACTGGACTAAGTTACTGGAATTAAGACTTATTCTATGCATCTGCTCTCCCACAATATGGCGCTGGGAGAGGAGAAAACAGCTTCTACGCAGCTGCCTCTTGCCAACTTGAGTGATGACCTCCAGGAGCTGATCCTGCTCCTGATTGGAGGAGAGCAGCGTACTCAGCGTGTGGGCAGCCGAGTTGGGATTGGCGGAGGAGGACTATAAAAGAGGAGAGAGACGGCATGCACCAGGAACATCTAAGGGGAACATCTGAAGGAACATCTGTGCAGCCCCCGAGAGAGCCGGCCGGCGGTGTGCCGCTCCCCTGCGGAAGTGGGGAAAGTGGCCAGGGGGAACCGCCCTTCCAAGGAGGTGGAAGGGACGGTAGCCAACCCGGGAAGAACCAGCAGCAAACCCGAGGAGGGCCGAGCAGACAAAAGAACAGCGCAGGGTCCTGTGTTGTTCCTCCACGAAGACGGGGAGCGACAAAAAGTTCTGTAGATATCTGTTAGGTCCTTTTGGTCTATAATGTAGATTAACTCTGTTGTTTACTAGCTGATTTTATTTTTGGTTGATCTGTCTACTGCTGAAGTCCCCCATTATTATTGTATGGGAGTAAATGTCTCCCTTTAAATCCCTCAACATTTCTTTGAAATAGCCAGGTGCCCTGTAATTGGGTGCATATACATTTATAATAGTTACATCTTCCTGTTGAATTGATCCATTATTTATTACAGAGTGTCCTTCTTTGTCTCTTTCAACAGTTTTTGTGTTAAAGTCTATTTTCTATGATATTAAGATGGCTACACCAGCTCTTTTTTGGTTTCTCTTAGCATGTAGTATCTTTTTCCATACTTTCAGTCTGCATGCGTCTTTGTTGGTGAGATGCATTTCTTGTAGGCCCCAAATAGATGCGTTTGTTTTTAAATCCATTCAGCCAGTCTGTCTTTTAACTTGAGTTAAGGCCGTTTACATTGAAGGTTCTATTGATAAGTAATGACTTTGCTCTGCCATTTTTCCATAAATATTCCTATTTTTACTTTGGACTGAGATATTTTCTTCTTTTACCTTCTTTTGTTGTGATGCCCATGTTTCTGTGTTTCTGTGTGCAGCACATCTTTAAGCATCTTTTGCAGGGCCCATCAGATGGGTGGTGACAAATTCTTTCAATTTCTGTTTGTCATGGAAGGTCTTTATTTCACCTTCATTCATAAATGAGAGCTTTGCAGGGTACAGTTATATTCTGGGTGACATTTTTTTTCTCTTAAGACTTGGAATATATCTCGCCATTCTTCCCTAGCCTGCAAGGTTTCTAATGAGAAGTCTGCTGTGAATCTAATTGGAGATCCTCCGAAAGCAATCTAGTGTTTGTCTCATGCACACTTTAGAATCTTTTCTTTATCTTTTACTGTGTAGAGTTTGATTACAATGTGTTGTGGTGAAGATCTTTTCTGATTATGCCTATTAGAAGTTCTGTGTGCTTCATATACTTGGATGTCCCTTTCTCCAAATTAGGGAAATTTTCTGTTATTATTTCACTAAAAAAGCCTTCTAGTCTTTTCTATTTTTCCATGCCTTCAGGAACTCCCAGAACCTGTATGTTGGGTCATTTTATAGTATTTTGTAGATTACCAATCATGATTTTTAGTCTTCTAATTTCCTTTTCTTGTTTTTTTCTGACTGTATAATTTTCCGTGCTTTGTCTTCTAAGTCGGCTATTCTTTCTTCTGCTTCATTAATTCTGTTAAGGCTTTCCACTGAAGTTCTTTTGTTCTATTGCATTCTTCATTTCCAAGATTTCATGTTGACTTCTCTTAAGATCTCAACTTCATGAGAGAAATTTTCTTTTGTGTCTTGTATGGATTTCATTAGTTCATGCATTTGTTTCAGATTACTTCTATGTAATCTTATGATCAATTTTTAAAATTACATTTCTGGCATCTCTTCAATATCATCATCTTCACAATCTAATATTGAAGTGTTGTGTTCTTTTTGAATGTCATGTTTTCTTCCTGGTTTTTGTTTCTTTAATTGGTGCATTTGTTATTTGGCATTTGTGGAGATACTCATTGTTTTCTTCTTCTTTTTCACTGTGTCAGCTTTTATCTTTGTATTATTCCTCTGTAGATTAGTGGAGTTTCTGCTTTCAGTGAATACCTAGAGGCATGAGGTAGGTGTGTCCAGGGAGCTTTGTTCAGTTCTCCATGGTGAAGGGTGTGTCTAAGGTAACACACCTAGGTTTGGTGTGGTAAATCTCACTTTTTTTTTTTAATCAGAGGGGTGTTTTATTCTGCTTTGCTGAGCTCCTCTCCTTAAAGGAGACCAATGCCTGAATGCTATCCCCCATAGGTATAAAATTCATCTGCTCTGCCCCAAGAACAACATAATGTATCACTGCAATTCTCAGTGTAAGATCAGTTCCCCAGTAATGTTCCTCACCAGGTAACCAGGGAGCCCTGAGTGTGTGGAGCCTTTCACAGTGCCTGCCCAAAAGTCCCAGTCACTGCTTGAGCCCTCCCACACAGCCTCAGTTTTTTCACAGTCCTGGCAAACAAGCCTCCCACAGTCATGAGTACCCAGCCTTCCCCCACTTCCCCAATCAGTTCTCACCACCAGACTCAGGAGTCTCTACTGGGCTGGTTGCTGAGCATAAACACAAGCTGGCGCAGCTATTACATATATCCCAAATGGTACCCACTCTCTATCAGCTTGTTACAAGATGCCATTGCAGGATGATTAGGGAGATAGAAATGTGCCCCTCATTTTTTTTTCCTCCTCTAGTTTCACAGGTATATGTCCCCCATGGGGCTCAAATCCAGGTGCTTGCTAGGCTCTCCTGCAGCTTTATGGCTAGTGGCTTGGGCTGCTACAGTCTGGTCTCACCTCACTCGCCAATGCTGGTGTGGAGGCTCTTGGCTGTAGGTTTCTTTAGTTGTGCTTGTTCACACCCTTCATGTAGGTACACTGTGTCCCTCTAATTTGCGTAGTTTCCTCTGCCGTTTTCTCTCTAACTCTTCCCTGAGGCTACACTCTATATATTTTTTAAGCTATCCTCTCCTAGATTAGAGCAATCAGCTCCCTCCCTACTCCACCATGTTAATCCTCTCCTTTTTCTTTTGATGTCTGTATACTCTGTGTGGATATCTCACTTTATATTTCTGATATCAGTGCAATGTTTATTTGTTTTTTAATTGTTCATTGTTACTAAGGGCTAATAAATTTTTATATATATTCTGGATATCATTCCATTATCAGATACATTGTTTGCAAATATTTTCTCTCATTCTCTTGGTTGTTACTTCAATTTGTTAATTGTTTGATGTGCAGAAGCTTCTTAGGTTGATATAATCCCATTTTTCTATTGTTGCTTTCATTGCTTGTTTTTCTGGGGTCTTACCCAAGAAGTCTTTGAGCAGACCAATGTCTTGCAGAGTTTCTTCTATGTTTTCTTCCAGTAATTTGATGGCTTCATATCTTAGGTTTAGAACATTGATCCACTGTAAGTTGATTTGTATATAGTGTAGAAGTTTTGTTTCAACTTTCTGTGTGTGGAAATCCAATATTCCCAGTACTGATGAAGAGGCTGTCCTTTCCCCAGGGAATGATTTTAGCTGAGTTGTCATAGTTTACTTGATTGTAGATGCGTTTATCAGATTCTAGGGTTTCTAGTTTGTCCCATGGGTCTACATGTCTATGTAGTAACAATACCAGGCTATTTAGCTATTTGACGCCTTGTAATGTCTTTGAAATCTGGTATTTTGATGCTTCTAGATTTGTTTTTATTGTTTAAGATTCTATTTTTGCCTAATATTTCTGACCAAAATCCTCAGAACTATTTGAATATTGGTAGTAAGAGTGGGGCATCCTTGTCTAGTTCCATATCTTAGTGGATATGCTCTCAGCTTTTCCCCATTCAGTATGATCCTTATATGGGCTTGTCATATATTGCCTTTATTGTGTTCATCTATGTTCCTAACATACAACTTGTTTAAAGATTTTATTGATCAGGAAAGGATATTGTATCTTATCAAGTACTTTCTCTGCATATGTTGAAATAATCATGTTTTTTAATCCCTCATTTTATTAATATAATGTATCACACTTATTGATTTGT